>NW_027507686.1:237001741-237034241 GCF_037356315.1 Lithobates pipiens
AAAGAAAAACTTTTTTTTCTCAAAATTTTCTGTCTTTTTTTATTCATTTAGCAAAAAATAAAAACTCCAGAGGTGATCAAATACCACCAAAAGAAAGCTCTATTTGTGGGGAAAAAATTATAAGTTTGGGTACAGTGTAGCATGACCGCGCAATTGTCATTTAAAAAGTGACAGCGCTGAAAGCTGAAAATCGGCCTGTGCAGGAAGGTGCGGAAGTATTGAAGTGGTTAGATATAAAAAAACAAAAAAAAGATAAAAACAAAAAAAAAAAAGAAGAAAGATCAGGTTCTCTCCCCTGCCAGAGAGGACTGTGCTGTGTGGCAGAGCTGTGAAAATCCCAGGATTGGATGGACAGAAAGAAATAAAAATAGTCTTTTTGGATGGCAAAACAGCTCCGATGTATTCTCTGGCTGGAGTTGCTCTTTAGGTTCTAGATCCAGGTATATATATAGATCCCTGGCCCATTGCTGCTTTGACCAAAATGGCTGCTGGAAGGCGACACAAGCCATGCCCCCCCCTGGTCTCTTCCAGCGCTTAGCAATTAGCATTCATTGCCTGTAACCTGTCACTGTAATCAGGTGGGAGTCCGCTCACTAATTAAAGTGCTTGAAAGATCCATCCATAATTATTGATTACATGGGGAGTACGTGTGCTATTTATAGTCCTCAAGGAAGATGGTTTCCTTTATAATTCTATATCCACACATGGATTGTATATCAGGATCTAATGGACAATTCACAGTAATTAAGCAGTGAAAAGATAGGTTAATGTGAACCTGTTATTCACCAGCACGGGGTAAAGTAACAGGTCCATTTTAATGGTGGAAGTTAAAGAGACGAACAGCCGACAACCCCCGACATCTTCGTGGATGAAACGCGTCGGGTCGAGCGTGCTGGTCCCATTGCATCATTTTATCGACTAATAAGCGCTTGTTTCACCGCTTCCAAAATGTGAGTGTAAATCATTCATTTTTAATAATACATTTTGTGTTATGCGGATTCACGCTATGTGCGTTTTCTTTTTGGCCCTATCTGTTTGATTCCACATGGCGTTTTATATACCTTGGAGCTCCCGTTCTTGTGGACCGGCGGTCCTTGTGAGAAGATTATTTTATCCAATTGTATCAACGCCTATATCCATCCGGGTGCTACTATTTTTGGTGAAGAATCACGACAAGTCTCTCTGATTCATAGGGCGGAGGTCCTACTGAATCCATACTTTCCGATAAGCCTCAGTGTATGGCCCCTTTCACACTGGGGCAGGGGTGGCGTCGGCCGTAAAGCGCTGCTATTTTTAGTGGCGCTTTACCGTCGTATTCACAGGGGTATTCGGCTACTAGCGGGGTGCTTCAGCCCTGGAAGAATTTACCCCCTTCCTGACCAGAGCACTTTTTGCGATTCGGCACTGTGTCACTTTAACTGACAATTGCGCGGCCATGCGATGTGTCTCTCAAATAAAATTTATGTCATTTTTTTCCCCCACAAACAGAGCTTTGTTTGGTGGTATTTGATCCCTTCTGCGGTTTTTATTTATTTATTTAAAGTTTTTTATTTTTTGCGCTATAAACAAAAAAATAGTGACAATTTTGAAAAAAAAAAAAAACATTATTTTTTTACTTTTTGCTATAATAAATATCCCCCCAAAAATATATATAAAAAAAAATATTTTTTTTCTCAGTTTAGGCCGATATGTATTCTTCTTCATATTTTGGGTAAAAAAAAATCAAAAAAAAAACCGCAATAAGCGTTTATTGATTGCGCAAAAGTTATAGCGTCTACAAAATAGGAAATCGTTTTATGGCATTTTTATTGATATTTTTTTTTTTTTTACTAGTAATGGCAGCGATCAGCGATTTTTATCATGACTGCAACATTATGGTGGACACATTGGACAATTTTGACACATTTTTGGGACCATTGTCATTTATACAGTGATCAATGCTAAAAAATTGCATTGATTACTGTAAAAATGTCACTGGCAGTGAAGGGGTTAACCACGAGGTGGCGATGTAGGGGTTAATTGTGTCCTAAGGGAGTGATTCTAACTGTGTGTTTGGGGGGGGGGGGGGCTGTGTGTGGTTTGCATGGAAGTTACAGCATCTGTATATACTGTATAATATAATATTTTTTTATACCAGCAATCAGGGACTTATAGTGGGGCTGTGCGGCGGAAATCTAACACTAACTGATGCAGGGGGAAACTGACCAACTGCCACTGTCATCACCATTGACACGAATACAGTGATCAACGCTAATAATAATAATATGCACTGTCACTGTACTAATGACACTTGCTGGGAAGGGGTTAACATCGGGGCGCTCAAGGGGTTAACTGGGCCTAGGAAGTGTTAATGGGGGTACTGTGTACTGGTTTTAGCAAGGGATCTCGTTGTTTTTGTGAAAAAACAGCATGATTGTCTGTCACTATACAAAGTCCTGTGATGTTTACCACCACAGATCTCTGTCTGTGAATATCTGAGACAATTGGGGGGGGGTCACAGCAGTCAATCATTGGGCGGGACCTGCTGATCGCCTTGTACTGTAACGAATCACAGCACAGCTGGGTGGGCAGGTGACCCCCTATCCAGAAGTGTTGATCACGTACTAGGTGACAACAGTCATGATCAGGAGTGGCCTGTCCATGGGAGTGCTCGGGCACCGCCCCCCTCCCCTGCTATCCACGGCCACCCCGTCTATCCATGTATCCAGCCCCTTTGAGGACGCCGGATACGTGAATTCCAGCGGGGCAGGAAGCAGAGCCTGTATGTGTAATGAAGAAACATGGCTTCCACCTATTTACATTTACACTTACTGGCCACTTCATTAGGTACACCTGTTCGATTGCTTGGTAACACAATTTGTTAATCAGCCAATCACATGACAGCCACTCAGTGGATTTAGGCATCTACACGTGGTGAAGATGACTTGCTGAAGTTCAAACCGAGCATCAGAATGGGGAAGAAAGGGGATTTAAGTGACTTTGAATGTGGCATGGTTGATGGTGCCAGACGGGCTGGTCTGAGGATTTCAAAACTGCTGATCTACTGGGATTTTCACCCACAACCATCTCTCGGGTCTACAGAGAATGGCCAGAAAAAATATCCAGGGATTGTGTGAAAGAAAATGCCTTGTTGATGTCAGAGGTCAGAGGAGAATGGGATGACTGGTTATGATAGAAAGGCAACAGTAACTCAAATAACCACCCGTTACAACCAAGGCATGCAGAATACCATCTCTGAATGCGCAACACATAGAACCTTGAAGCAGGTGGGCTACAGCAGCAGAAGACCACACCAGGTACCACTCCTGGAAACTGAGGATATAATTCACACAGGATCCCCAAAGATGGAAAAATAGAAGATTGAAAAAATGTTGCCTGGTCTGAGGAGTCTGGATTTCAGCTGCGACATTCAGATGGTAGGGTCAGAATTTGGCGTAAACAACATAAAAGCATGGATCCATCCCGCCTTGTATCAACAGTTCAGGCTGCTGGTGATGGTATAATGGTGTGGAGGATATTTTCTTGCCACACTTTGGGCCCCTTAGTACCAATCGATCATCGGTAAAATGCCACAGCCTACCTGAGTATTGTTGCTGACCATGTCCATCCCTTTATCACTACAGTGTACTCATCTTCTGATGGCTCCTTCCAGGAGGAAAATGCACCCTGTCACAAAGCTCCAATCATCCCACCACTGGACAATGAGGTCACTGTACTCCAATGGCCTCCACACTCACCAGATCTCATCCAATGGCCTCCACACTCACCAGATCTCATCCAATGGCCTCCACACTCACCAGATCTCATCCAATGGCCTCCACACTCACCAGATCTCATCCAATGGCCTCCACACTCACCAGATCTCATCCAATGGCCTCCACACTCACCAGATCTCATCCAATGGCCTCCACACTCACCAGATCTCATCCAATGGCCTCCACACTTACCCGATCTCATCCAATGGCCTCCACACTCACCCGATCTCATCCAATGGCCTCCACACTCACCAGATCTCATCCAATGGTCTCCACACTCACCAGATCTCATCCAATGGCCTCCACACTCACCAGATCTCATCCAATGGCCTCCACACTCACCCGATCTCATTCAATGGCCTCCATACTCACCAGATCTTATCCAATAGAGCACCTTTGGGATGTGTTGGAACGGGGGATTGGCATCATGGTTGTGCAGCCAAGAAATCTGCAGAAACTGTGTGATGCCATCATGCCACTATGAAGCAAAATCTCTGAGGAATGTTTCCAACACCTTGTTGAATCTATGCCATGAAGAATGAAGGCAAAAGGGGGTCCAACCCAGTACTAGAAAGGTGTACCCAATAAAGTGGCCGGGGAGTGTATATTACAAATTATAATAGGAAATAAGGTTATTAAGCTGATGAGGTTGTATTGAGCTGATCTCTTTTACATGTATCGCTATGGTAAGTATAATTTTAAAAAATCCTATACATTCCTATCGATTTAACAAATGTCTTCATTTGCAAAAAAAGTCCCAAAAATGCACCTGTTTTTTAAAAATAATCCTAAGCCCGGTCAAAACCCTCTCTACCAGGATCCCATCAATGAGTCTATGAGAATGTTTTCTGTAAAAATGGAAAGACAGTTTGGCATCCCCGATCAAAGGCCAAGGAGGAGATAAAAATTGCCCAAACCTACGCAGGTTTCGTGGTCATTGGAGCATACACTGTCTGTATTTGAGGCCTTAGATATAATTGGGAAGTTTGATGCGGAGGGCGGAAGGAAGCCAACGGTCAGTTTTATAATAAAAGTACAGCTATCCTTAAAGCTGAAATTCTTAGGATTTGGGATTCTTTTTGTTCTAGTGAATGACCGCGATTATCTCAGAGAGAAAAACAGGCGTTAGACGAGAGGCTGTTCGAAAGGTCTTCTTACCTGACAGACTCCAATCTAACCCCTTACCCCGAGGTCCTGCAACCCATTTCAGATGTCTTTCATGATCAGGTTCTACAGTTGGTCACTTCTGCAAAAAATAAAAGTAAACCAACCTAAAACAAAACCAATGAATTCCGCACATAGTTACATAGTTGGTAAGGTTAAATAAAGACACCAGTCCATCCAGTTCAACCTGAGTGAGTGTGGGTGCCCATACCCATATAGTGCCGTCAATTTATGCAGTGCTCCATACATACATTGCACACTCACATCGGTCCCTACCCTCAAGGAGCCCACAATCCAAGGCCCTCAACTCACATTCATATACTAGGGCCAATTTTGGAGAGAAGCCAATTAACCTACCAGCATGTCTTTGGAGTGTGGGAGGAAACCAGAGTACCCGGAGGAAACCCACACAGGCACAGGGAGAACATGCAAACTCCAGGCAGGTAGTGTCATGGTTGGGATTCAAACCAGTGACCCCTTTTAGGGTCGGCGAGAGTGCAACCCACTACACCACTGTGCTGCCCGCGCACAACTAATATAGTTAATGAATGGGCACACCTGAGTACTGCCCAGGGGCCCCATGTGCATTGGTGTCCAATGATCAGGGCTGGGACGGGACGGGGGCTAGGAACTGTGTTGGGGGGTGCACTGGTGATTTGGCCGATCATGCTGCTGTTCTTTGATGAGAGTAACTGCAATGTCCCTCCTGTTAGAAGGAGCAGTGGCTAGCTTCTGCTGGAGAAAGGATTCATCTTTCTCCTTCCTCCTGCAGGGGGTGGAAGAGAGTCGGCACTGAGACTGAGAACTCACCTCAGTCTCAGCATGGGAATGAGGAAAGGGGAGGCACTGAGACTGAGAACTCACCTCAGTCTCAGCACGGGAAAGAGGAAAGGGGAGGCACTGAGACTGAGAACTCACCTCAGTCTCAGCATGGGAATGAGGAAAGGGGAGGCACTGAGACTGAGAACTCACCTCAGTCTCAGCACGGGAAAGAGGAAAGGGGACCTGCCTTCATAGCAAATTTGAACAGCATTTGTAATCTGCAGGGCTTTTTTTTCTCAGAGAATAGGTGCAGGAAATCATCCCATCTAAGTCAGCCCTTGACTCTGCCCCCTACTCAACTCCGAGTACCATTTCTTGGTTCTACCCCTTACGCACCTCTCAGTACCGCCCCTTTTAGAGAATACAGAACCAAGTAACAAAGGCAGTAAAATAGATCTAGCAACAAAGGACACCCCAGTGACAATAGATCCACACCAACGACAATGGACCCTTAACAGCCAGCATCAATAGACCCTTCAGCAGCAAGCAACATAAGACCCCTCCCTCAACAGCAGATCCCACCTAGCAAGAAATGACCGCCTGCAACATTAGATTGCCCACCAGCAACAATAGACCTCCCCAGCAACAGTAGACCCCCATACAAAAATAGATCTCCTCCAGCAACAATAGATTCCCCAGCAGCCAGCAACAAAGACTCCCTCCCTCAACAGTAGATTACTTCCAGCAATGATTGACCCACCTCCAGGAACAATAGAGTCCCCACCAGCAACAGAAAACCTCCCCAATAACAACAGACCCCCTTCCTCCACAAAAATAGATCCCCTCCAGCAACAATAGATTCCCTGGCAGCCAGAATCGGTAGCCCCACTATCACCCTTACCTTTACATACATTCAGTTCTGGAGGAGCAGGAACTGCGTTCCCCTGCGTTCCTGCTGAAAAAAAGCCCTGGTGATCTGCGAGCACAAGAGGGGAATGAGGGAAATGGGTCACAACTCTGATGTAAGGGGACACTGTGATGGGGACCCCTAATGTATATGGGTAATGTGATAGGAACACCCGATGTATGGAGACATGGTGATGGGGAAACCTGATGTATGGGGACACTGTGATGGGGGAACCTGTGCTGGGGGGGACCTGATGTATGTTGAGACTGAGATGGGAATCGGTGTATGGGGACACTGTGATGGGGGCATCTGATGTAAGGGGACACTGTGATGGGAACCCCTAATGTATATGGGTACCGTGGTGGTGACATCTGATGTATGGAGACACGGTGATGGGGGAACCTGATGTATGAGGACATTGTGATGGAGGAACCTGATGTATAGGGAACCTGAGATGGAGGAACCTGATGTATAGGGAACCTGTGATGGAGGAACCTGATGTATAGGGAACCTGTGATGGAGGAACCTGATGTATAGGGAACCTGTGATGGAGGAACCTGATGTATGGGGAACCTGTGATGGAGGAACCTGATGTATAGGGAACCTGTGATGGAGGAACCTGATGTATAGGGAACCTGTGATGGGGAACCTGATGTATAGGGAACCTGTGATGGAGGAACCTGATGTATAGGGAACCTGTGATGGGGAACCTGATGTATAGGGAACCTGTGATGGAGGAACCTGATGTATAGGGAACCTGTGATGGGGAACCTGATGTATAGGGAACCTGTGATGGAGGAACCTGATGTATAGGGAACCTGTGATGGGGAACCTGATGTATGGGGAACCTGTGATGGGGAACCTGATGTATGTTGAGACAGTGATGTGGGAACTTGGTGTATGGGGACACTGAGGACACACGAGGAGGGAGTTGCACTTGTCAAGGTGAAGATAACAAGGGAGTTAATTAATAGCTTGGTGGTGTTATTGGTTAAAAAGGAGCACATTATGGAAACGTTACAGATGTGAAGTTGGCAAGATTTGATGTGGGGCTGAAAAAAGAGGTCCTGGATTACACCTAGGAACCTGGCATGAGTGGAGGGAAAGGAAGTTATGCTATTAATCTTGATGGGAATGTATGGGGAGGGGACATGGGAATGAGGAGAGGGGGATATTATGAGCTTACATTCAGCTAACATTTAAGCCCTTGTACACACGGTCGGACATTCCGACAACCAAATCCGTCGTATTTTGTCCGAAACTGTTGCACAAACACAGTCGGACAAAGTTGTCAGAAATCCGATCGTACTTAATGTGATGACGTTATTTCGTTAGGACGGGACTACGTTCAGGCTAGTAGCCAATAGCTTTGGTCTAGGAATTTGATCTGAGCATGCATGGCACTTTGTCCGATTGGAATTCTCTACACATGATTGGACAAAGTCCGATCGGATCATGTTGTCGGAAAATTTTACAGCCCAGCTGGAAAACCATCCGATGGAGCCCACACACAGTCGGATTATCCGACAACACGGTCCGATCGGACATTGTCCATCGGAATGACAAGGGCTTAGATCAGTTTTAGCCCTTGTACACACGGTCGGAGATTTCCACAACCAAATCCGTCGGATTTTGCCCATCGGATTTTGTCTGTCGGATCTTGTCCGAAACTGTTGCATACACACGGTCGGACAAAGTTGGCGAAAAATCCGATCTTACAGAACGTGATGACGTAATTTCGTTACGACGGGACTACATTCAGGCTAGCAGCCAATAGCTTTGATGTAGGAATTTGATCTGAGCAGGCGTGACACTTGGTCCGATCAAAATTCTCTACACATGATCGGATTAGGTCTAATCGGCCCAGTTGGTCGGGAAATATTTCCAACATGTTGGAAAATTGGGTCTGACGGATATTCCGACGGAATCAGTCCCATGCATACCACACACAGTCAGATTATCCGACGACACGGTCCGATAGGACACATTCCGACGGATTCTCCGACCGTGTGTACAAGGGCTAAGAAGAGTTCTATCTGAGTTCCTTCACAGGTGAATTTGACCTTCTTCTAAAGGCTATTGACACTATAGGCACAGTGTAGTAAAAAAATAAAAATATCCTGATATGGTTTCATCAAATAGAGTTCATTGCTAAAGCATGTAAAATGCAGCTACAATGCATGTAAAATGCAACAAGCATACAATGCACCACACCTGAACCACAAGACTACATCGAGCTGTTGACTTGTATAAAGGCAGCAAAAGACAATGTGCAGAAACCCTAAACTTAGCACCAGGGGCGGACTGACAGCTCATGGGGCCCCCGGGCAATAGGAGATTATGGGGCCCCCAGGCAATCAGACATTATGGGGCCACACAGTATACACACACACACACACACACACACACTCACACAGTATACAATCACACAGTATACACAGACATGTTTCTATTGGCTGAGAAGGTACTGGAGAGGTGGGGCAGCTATAATCTCGGGGATTTTTAGACAAAAAGGATGTTGGTAAGGGGCATTTCAGAGACAGATGTAAAAAAAAAACACAGATTTTTACATACTTTCCCTGGTTTTACTGAGGCTGGCAACCTTGATGGGGCCCCCTAGTGACGCGGGGCCCTCGGGCAGTGCCTGAGTGGCCGAATGGTCGGTCCGCCCCTGCTTAGAACCCTGAAATGGCTCATCTGATGGTTTCCATCGAGTTAATGATGTGACTCATAGTTCTCCTTTGGCACAGTACCTGTCATCTGAAACCTTCACTTGCATTGAAATTGTATCTAAACCCAAAGCCGAAAATGTAGTATATTCCAAATTACTAGTCCTTGGTGTGGTGGCTGCATTCGTTTTATTTTTTCAAGCTTCTTTTTGCTTTTTTAACCTGGTAATCCTGCAAATAGCACACTTCCTATCTCTGGGTGGCTACGCCATTCCTCCACTGTATCTATGGAGGGAGCCATAGTTGTCACCCTTGGTTGCTCTCTTATTATGGACTTGAAACATGCACATACCTCTCAATGTTTTCATGATGGGATTCAGGGACACCTATTAGCAAATGTATTTAGGACAGTAAACAAGTAAACAATGTTCCATATTTGTGTAGCCCCACCCCCCCCCCCTGGATCTCCTGGGAGCAGAAAGGTACCTCCAGATACAGGGAGCGGGGCTGAGTCCATGGCTATAATGGGAAGTTAGAACAAATATTCCTATTCCTCCCACTGACACCAACAATGGGGCAATATTTCTCCCACTGACACCAGATATGGAGCACTATTTCTCCCACTGACACTAATGATGGGGCACAATTCCTCCCTAATGATGGGGCACCTTCCACTGACACCAACGATGGGGCACTATTCCTCCCACTGACACCAACAATGGGGCAATATTTCTCCCACTGACACCAAATATGGAGCACTATTTTTCCCACTGACACTAATGATGGGGCACCTTCCACTGACACCAACGATGGGGCACTATTCCTCCCATTGACACCAACAATGGGGCACTATTCCTCCACTGACACTAATGATGGGGCACAATTCCTCCCTAATGATGGTGCACTATTCCTCTTACTGACACCAAAAATGAGGCAACAATGGGGTACTATTATTTCCACTGACACCAATGATGGGGCACTATTCCTCCCATTGACACCAACAATGGGGCACTATTCCTCCCACTGACACTAATGATGGGGCACAATTCCTCCCTAATGATGGTGCACTATTCCTCTTACTGACACCAACAATGGGGCAACAATGGGGTACTATTATTCCCACTGACACCAATGATGGAGCACTATTACTCCCAATGACACCAACAATGGGACATGATTCATCCCTCTGACACCAACAATGGGGCACTATTCATTCCACTGACACCAACGACGGGGCACTATTCCTCCCACTGACACCAACAATGAGGCATTATTTCTCCCACTGACACATATGATGGGGCACATTTCCTCCCTAATGATGGGGCACTATATATTCCACTGACACCAGTAATGGGATGCTATTATTCCCACTAAAACCAATGATGGGGCACTATTACTCTCACTGATGCCAGGACATTTTCTACTCCCACGGGCCATGGTCTGCCCCACCCCCCCCCCCCCCCCCCCCAAAGTCTAAAGCACAGTAAACTGGCCCTTTGTTTTAGAAAGTTTGGAAAACCCTGATATAGAATATAAAAGAGCAGAATAGGATTTAATAGAATAGATAAGAATAGAATAAAATAGACTGAATAACGAATATACAAAATGAATCCGAATATAGGAAGCAAATTCCAAAAACAAGTAGAAGCATATGATAACACACCGAATATGACAAAATGATTAACTTAACAAATGAATCTGAAACTAAACAAATGTTTCCATCATGCACATCTCTAGTCTTTCTGGCTCCCCCTTCCAGGGCCGTTTTTAAGGCAGGGCAAAAGGGGCAGCTGCCCTGGGGCCTGTCATTGTTGTGGGGCCCAAAGCAGCCGCCTCACACTTGCCAACTATCCTGGTTTAAATTCCCTCATCCCTTGAGGTTTTAGTCCTGTGCTGTGTCCCAATATCTCAGTGTGAAGTACTGGTACTAATGCTGCCCAGCTCTGCCCTATTGTTGTGTACAGATGACTCACCCGCAGACCCTGTGTTTACATGTAAATTACCGGCATTCATATGCCGTATTTATCGGTGTATAACACACACTTTTTTCCCCTTAAAATCAGGGGAAAATCATGGGTGCGTGTTATATACCAATCTCCTGTCGCTTATGTCCCTCCTCGGCAGCTTTTGGATGTTCTTGGCAGCTTTCGGCTGTTCTCGGTGGCTTTTGGCCGCTCTCGGCCATTCTCAGCAGCCGAGTATGGCTGAAAGCCACCGAAAGTTGCTGAGAACGGCCGAAGGCGGCTCTGTATCTCGGTGGCGCCAATTTTAAATGGCAAAGCTGAAAAAGACCCTGGCAAGGCTACATGACAAGGCTGCAAATGACACTGATAAGGCTGCATTGATGGGCATTTAAATATAAGTTTTTTATTTCTTAAATGTCCCTCCTAAAAGTTTTTTTCCTTAAACTTCCCACTTAAACTTGGGGTGCGTGTTATACTCCGGTGCGTGTTATACGCCGATAAACATGGTAAATAGTGATTGCATTCATATGTATATAGTGGTGGCATTCATATGTAAATAGTGTCAGCTGGTGGCATTGATATGTATATCATGCCCCCCTGAGGTCATATCCAAAGTAACCTCTAGCAAAGAAATCATGTGCTGTAACCTCTAGCAACTAATCAGTAAGCTGTAATGTGTGGTGTAACCTCTAGCAACCAGTCAGTGAGCGATAATGATACAATGTAATCTCTGGCAACCAATTGCAATAGCTGCCTGATCTGATTCAGTAAACTGATTTTGAGTCTAGCTGCTATTCATTGTGTCTCAGAGCAGGTGGAGAGCAAAACTGCATGGGGGGGGGCCCAAGAAAAGTTTTGTCCAGGGTCCAATCAATATTAAAGACGGCCCTGCCCCCTTCAGGGGCCACCTAACAAGTGCTCCTTGCACCTCCCAGCCCCTGACCAGACAAATGCAGCCCTATCCCTACCAGATACGCATTGGCACTTATGCAGAGTCCTGGCCTTCAACCCGGGGACAGACCAGATTCAGCCCAGGAGGAAAGGAGGAACCCCTTCTATCGCACCCACCTTATTACATGGAAAATTACTAAGTGGCGCCCCCTGTGCTCAAAATGGGATACTCCCTGAAAAAAAACAGATAATAAACCTGATTTTAACCAAAAAGTGTCAGTACAAAGAGCAATAAAGATGTAAAACAGCTCAACGGATCAGCCTTTAGAGTTAACAGAAGTCAGTTCAGTGCAACGTGAATTCTAATTGATTTCCGTGGATTAAAGCACTTTGCATTGAGTCCTTTGCCTAACTGAATATCCCTATATTCTGCTGTAGGGGTCCATTATTCTAGACATAAAAGCATATAAAATAACCTATTACTTTTCTAAACACACCACTAAATGCATTCACAATAAAGATCGCATAATACTTTCAAAGAGCAACTTACTTTACAGCCTGTCCTACGCTTCATAAAGTCATTGTAAGGCTGTTGTGCAATGCTTCTTAGTTTCACACATCCGATAAAAGGGGGGTTTGAATACGGGATTCATTTTCCAAGTCATATATGAGTCACAATGAATTTAGCATAGATGACGTTGGCCCGGAGCTGAATGAACAATTATGATATTCTATAGGGCTTTGCTGTAACGCATTGTTGTTCGGATCCCGTGCAATTTTTTTTTGTCCTATAATTTTACTTTTTTAGCTTCTTTTAGACTGCTGCTGCGTGATTGCTTCGCTCTTGTTTGCTACTCAATGCCGAAACACTTTCTGCCAATTGAGAACAATAGAAGAGAGCGTTAAGTGTGCGTGTTACCAAACTGGATTTATTTTGTTAATGCTTTCGAGGGAAGATTAAGACCTTAAGGCAAATGAGACACTCAACGGCAAGGTAATAATTGTGGGGTTTGGTAAATTACACAAACTGGAACTGAATTTAAAGGGAAATGGTAGAGCGCATGGAAGTGCGGGCAATCGGCCCGGGGTCGCCTTTTAGCTTAGTAGCTTGCCATATGTGCTTCCCTTTCTTAGGCCCCATTCATATTTCACTATGCGCGTTCCCGTTCACGATATTTGTCAGCGGTTAACATCAATTCCTGCGTGCCGCGTATAGGGGCAGCCCATTTAAGAGAACATTACTTGTGATAGAAATAAGCAGCGACAGGTCCTCTTTATGGAGGTCAGTAAGACAGTGAATGCAGAGTCCTGGGATTAGTAACACTTTCAAGTGTTACCATGAAGTGATTGTAAAGTCTCCTTTTTTTTTCCCTATAAAAATAATAAACATGCAATGCTTATCTGCTCTATTGTAGTGGATTTGCACAGGTCAGCCCCGATCCTCCTCTTCTCGTGTCCCTCTTTGGTGCTCCTGGACCATCCCTCCTGTTGGATGCCCCCACAGCAAGCAGCTTGCTATGGGGGCACCCGAGCCGAGTCACATCTCCGTGCATCCATTCAGACACGGGTCATGACCAAGCCCCGCCCCCTCTCTCCCCTGATTGCTTAGCTTACTTTGATTGACAGCAGCGGGAGCCAATATATATATATATATATATATATATATATATATATATATATATATATATATATATATATATATATATAAATATATATATGTTTTATTTTTTTATATATAGATATAGATATACTATATCAATATATATAGATCTCTCTCTCTCTCTCTCTCTCTCTCTCTCTCTCTCTCTCTCTCTATATATATATATATATATATATATATATATATAAAGACAGAGAGAGAAAGAGATATATCTATATATGTAGATATATATATATATATATATATATATATAGATAGATAGATATAGATATATATGTGTATATATATATATATATATATATATATATATATATATATATATATATATATATATATATATATATATATATATATATATACATACATGTATAGATATATCTCTCTATCTCTATCTGTCTATATATATATATATATATAGACAGATAGAGATAGAGAGATATATCTATACATGTATGTATATATATGTATGTATATATATATCTATACATATATATATATATATATATATATATATATATATATATATATATATATATATATATCTATACATATATATCTATCTAAATATATATATATATGTATATATATATATATATATATATATATATATATATATATATATATATATATATATATATATAGTATACACACACATATGTTTACTTATTTATCTCTCTCTCTCTCTCTCTCTCTCTCTCTCTATATATACACACAGATATCTATCTATAGATATACAGTATACACACACACACGTTTACTTTTTTTTTTGTGCATTTTAAACAGGGAATGCTAATTACAACCCTGTTATACAAATTACTATTAACGGACGTTTTTGTTTGTTTCAGGACTTCCGGACTGTATTGGAAATGCAGCAATAAATATATCAAATAGAAAAATTTGTTGCGGCAAAAAAGACTTTTGGAAAAATGTAATTCTAATTGTTAAAAATACAATATATAGAATGAATTAGGATAAAAAAAAAAAAAAAAAAAAAAAATGAATAACTATTTCTGAATCACTATGAAGCAATATAACAAACTACTTACGATGCATACGATGGATATTCCTACCTACTCAACCACCCCGATTACTCACATCAAAATGATGTATATTTTTTTATTTTTAATTCTCAGCACTTTTTTTTTTTTTTTTCTTTAATCTAGCTAACCTGGCATCTGCCCTGCATTATCAGAAGATAAATCTGATATATTTACTTCATCACAGGCTCCAGTCAGCGAGAACACCTTTCTGGAATAGGCTGGCAGTGTCTCCAAATTATATTTTTAGAGAGTTGTTTTTCAGATGCACGCCCACAATATGTAAAAGAAGCTTCTAGCCCTGATTTATTCACGCATATTCCCACCATCCGGATTATTAATAATAATAAAAAAAAAATGTATTCAGCAGCTCGGCTCACTGCATGGCTCATAACCATAAATCTCAGAGATTTTTGTGCTTTCATCAATAGAAAATTCAGATCGCAAACTATATATATTATTGTACAAGGGAGCTTAGTTAAAGTGGACCTCTCATCAGATTCTTTCAAGTCCATGCATGGTAAGTATTCTTCCAGATATTGAATGCACATTTGTCAGGTGTGCTTTGTGCTCTGGTCCAAATCATTTGGTGGAGGGGGGATTATGGTGTGGGGTTGTTTTTCAGGGATTGGGCTTGGCCCCTTAGTTCCAGTGAAGGGAATTCTTAAGGTGTCAGCATACCAAGACATGTTGGACAATTTCATGCTCCCAACTTTGTGGGAACAGTTTGGGGATGGCCCCTTCCTGTTCCAGCATGACTGCCCACCAGTGCACAAAGCAAGGTCCATAAAGACATGGATGAGCGAGTTTGGGGTGGAGGAACTTGACTGGCCTGCACAGAGTCCTGACCTCAACCCGATAGAACACCTTTGGAATGAATTAGAGCTGAGACTGCGAGCCAGGCCTTCTCGTCCACATCAGCGCCTGACCTCACAAATGCGCTTCTGGAACAATGATCAAACATTCCCATAGACCAACTCCTAAACCTTGTGGACAGCCTTCCCAGAAGAGTTGAAGCTGTTATAGCTGCAAAGGGTGGGCCGAGTCAATACTGAACCCTACGGACTAAGACTGGGGTGTCATTAACCACTTGCCTACTGCCCCACGTACACATACTGTGGGGTGGCGGCTCCTACAGGCGAAATCGTGTATCTGTACATGATCGCTTTTTCCGGGCCGTGTGTGCGTGTTTTCGCCAACCAGTTCCCGCTGTGATTAGACAATTAGCGGGAGCCAATCAGCGGGTCTGCAGGACCATGATGTTTTCCATGACTAGGGCCGGATTTACCATTGGGTTTGACTGGGCTCAAGCCCATGAGCCCCGCCGAGATACATAGCTGAGTGTACTCAGCTCAGCTCACAGTCACGCCCACTCCCGCCCTATGATGGACATAACACAGGGACTGTGAACCGAACCTACTCTCACCTCCGCTCAGGACTGTGAGAGGACACAAGAGCCGCCAAGAGCCACCGAGAGGACCCAAGAGCCACCGAGAGGACCCGAGTGCCGCCGAGATACACAGGACTCTGTATCAAGGCGGTGCCATTTTTAATCTTCAAGACTGCAATGACAAGGCTGCAAATGACACTGGACAAGGCTGCAGATGGATGAGCAAGGCTGCAGATGGACACTGATAAGGCTGCATTGATGGGCATTTAAATCTAAGTTTTTTCCTTAAACTTCCCTCCTAAACTTGGGGTGCGTGTTATACACTGATAAATACAGTAATGTATAGAAAGTAGGGCCCAAAAGTGACTCAAGCCCATGAGCCCCCACCAACCCAAGTCCTGCCTTGGCTGTGACCCACTGATCATTCCTGAGAGAGGCAGAACTGCGGTCTACCTATGTAAACAATGCAGATTGCCGTTCTGTGACAAGCGAAGACAGAGATCTTGTGTTTCTGTTAAGCAGGAACACCACTCTCTGTCTTCCCGCAGCACAAGCACCTCCCACACACAGGTAGAATGCACTCCCTAAGGACACATTTAACCCTTTGATCTGACCTGATGTTAACCCCTTCCCAGCCAGTGTCATTAGTACAGTGGCAGTGCATATTTTCTAACACTGATCACTGTATTGGTGTCACTGGTCCCCAAAAAGTGCCACTTAGTGTCAGATTTGTCCACTGCAATGTCACAATCATGGTATAAGTCACTGATCTCTGCGATTACTATTAAAAAATAAATAAAAATTTCCGATATTGACCTAAACTGATGAAGAAATTAGATTTTTACTTTTTTTTCTGAGTATCTTCTATAGCAGAAAGTAAAAAAAAATCTAAATTGTCGGTCTTTCTTGCAAAAAATAATCAAATACCACCAAAAGAAAGCTCTATTTGTGGGAAAATAAGGACATCATTTTTTTTTGGGTACAGCGTCGCACGACTGCACAATCGTCAGTTAAAGTAATGCAGTGTCGTATGGCAAAAAATGGCCTGGTCATGAAGGGGGTAAACTTTCCAGAGCTGCAGTGGTTAAAGTTCATGTGCGTGTAAAGGCAGGTGTCCCAATACTTGTTTTATGCAAAAGTTTGAGCACCTTTGTAAACCCCCCCACCCCCCCCCCCCCCCCAGGAGGCTGATCCATAATGGCGGACCTGTGCGCTTATTTTATAGTCACTTCCATGCTTCCGGACTGTAAAACTACCTGGCAAAGTCAGCCAAGGTTGAACGTGAATCTATAGGATGATCGGCAATGCATGCATTCATACATATAAAATATGCCATGGTAGTTAGAAATTCCTTCTGATAGAAATGTTTCACTAATGTGTATCGTGGGCATATATAGATCAAAGTACACGTTGTGCGAGTCTCAGCAGTATGCTGAACCAAATTTATCACAGGATCTCCCATCGGAATTAATAATCTAGACTCCCCCGCCTCCGCCCGCATACACTTAATGCACATTGTACAGGTCCTCGCAGTAGGAGAAAAAGATGCTTTCTGCATAATCTCGCTGAAAAAGTTGCAATGCAAATGATGACAATTTACTACATTCATGAATACATCACTGTAATGGTTCTGGGTCAGTTTCCTTTTCTTCACTTTTTTTTTTTTTTTTATGTTAATATTATAATATTTATATATTTTTTTTCTTACTGTTATTTTTATTTATATTATAATTACACATTATATTTTGAAATTATATTGAAAGAAAATCTAAACCCATTAAAAAAAAAATGTATATACACTTTAACATGTTAATCTCAGGCAAACAGCCTTTTTTAACATGAGATTAACATGTTAAAGCATCTATATATATTTTTTTAAACTGGTTTAGATTTTTTTTTATACTAATTTGCAATAGTATTCAATCAATATAATTATATTTATAATTTAATATATTTGAAATAAAACAAAGCAAAAAAAAAAAAAAAAAATGATCTATAGAGTAAGTTCTAAAAACAAAACAAAAACGAAAAACAGATATAGAAAACAATAAAAAAATAAAAATACATATATATATATATATATATATATATATATATATATATATATATATATATATATATATATAAATTCTAGAAAATTCATTTTATTGTAAATGGGAGTCGGAAGTGCACCGCTAGGTAGTGGACCTTAGGACTGACTGCTGCGGATTGTACCCAGGGAGATTCAGGACACAGGTCTACACGATGACAAACACAGATCCGAATGGAAGCTGGAGCATAGATTCCCCAGGGCGCGGAGTCTAAGAGCCAGCGGGTGTTCGCCAGAGCCTCCAGTGGTGAGGATGGACTTCTCTGCAGTCTGGCTCCAGGTCGTGGCCCCTAGGGTCTCACAGCTCACGCTCACAGTAGACTACAGGAGAAGGAAGCAGCAGGCTGAAACAACAAGGATAGTAAGGGGATACGGTAGAGGTCAGGGCAACTAGCAGACAGGAACAACATAGTATACACCAAAGGTTCAGGGTCACAGGCAGACAGGGATGGTCAGGGACATGCAAAAAGTCAAGGTCACAAGCAGACAGGAATCGTTGAGAACACGCCAAGGTCGGTAACAGAGTCAAACATAGAGCACACGGCAAGCAGGAACCAGGAAGCCAAACACACAATGAATACACAATGGTTGATCAGCACCGATGGCTTGCAGTGCACAGGTTAATATAGGGTTCCCTGATAGGGCCTGGGGTGGAGCCATGCTTAGAGGAGAGGTTATAAAAACCACCAGGTGGAAGTGGCTGGCCTCTTAGTCTGAACATATGAGGGGAGGTAAGCAACCAGAGAAAGATCACTGCATAACCATGACAATAGGTTCCTTTAAGCTAGTGCATTGTTGGTTCACTTACTTTTTCCTTCATTTTCCCTTCTAAATGTTTTTTTACTTTGTCTGAATTTCTCACTTCCTGTTTCTATTCAGTAAACTTCTCACCATCATCGGAGCGGTGTTTAGTCAGCCAGAACAGCTTACTGAACAGCTTACTGAGGAGGAACAGGAAGTTAAAAATTCAGACAAAGAAAACAAGGAAAAAAAAACATTTAGAAGGGAAAATCGAAGGAAAAGGTAAGTGAAGCAACAGTGCACTAGCTTAAAGGAACCTATTTAGAAAATAAAAAACGAACCTTTACCATCCTTTTAAGTCACCTGTCGGCTGCTAAATCCACAAACAGGGATTTATCCGGTAGTTGACATATCTAGTTGCGAATGGCTATTCCCTGGATCACCTAGAGAGAGACATTTCAAGTGTCAGCAGTTCCAAGAGTACCTGAGCTTTACTACCCATATCCTCTATCCCCAACTGTAGAGACTGTTCTGTTCAACGTGTTATGCAAATAAAAATTCCTAAAAGGGATTCAAGTGTCGGTCTCTGCAGTTTATTGGGCCATCAACCTCGGGAACCCCTAGACAAGAACGAGGTGGAAAAGGAAAACGGTAAACCCAGCAAAACCAACCGCTCGTTCGGGGGTCAGTGCTACACTTACATAGGTCATTCAAATTTCACTTGTTGCTTCTTCTTTTTCAGTGCAGGTAAATAATGGATTCCAAGCAGAGGCAAAGTGCTGTCTCTTTTTTCTACATCCGTTCAATATCCAGCATTTATAAAGCTTGCCTGAGCTGTCAGAAAAAAGGTCAGAGAGCTGATATTACACTCTGCAGAGCTCAGTAAAGGGAGCTCTGAGAGCTTTTCGGAGGGAAGGGGCACACCCCCCTTCGCACAGCATACAGGAACAGAGCTTAGCTGTCAATCAGCTGAAGCTCCCTCCTTTGCCACCTTTTTTATGACTTGAACATATCAATTCGGGTCTAAGTATCATAGATGAAATCAGCCTTCAAAAGAGCTGCAGAGGCAAAAAAATGGGTCCCTTTCACACGTACTGTAGATATAGCTCACTAAGTACCAGATAAAGCTGAAAGCAGCCTTGTCACTAATGTAATTAGGATCCCCAGCTTGGAGGCTCACTAGTTGAGCCAATACAAGACCCGGTAACACAGGCTTCCCCGTCAGTTCACAGTGAATTTATTTCTCAGTCGCTGCCTCAAACTTTAATTCATCTCCACCATTATACTCTGATTAGAAAATATTGCTGTCTCATTTACCAGAGAGAGCGGATTCCGCCAAATTTGGGGGCTCTAGTTTGGGCTTGTTAATGCCGACAGCCTCTGGATTTTCAGCCTGTTGAAGGAATGTTTTTAACCTATTAGTCTGTCTTATGTGGTGACACCCACTACTTGATGTGCAGGGCCAATCAGCACCTACCCATTTCTGTCCTGAGGAAGCAACTTAATGCGAAACACATTGACTAACAAGCTCATGAACCCCACTCCTTGATATATGTACAAACTTTTCCACAAGGGACTGTTCTATAACTCTTTGACAAGAATCCATGCCTCCTGGGTTGGTATCTGGGTATCTGTTGACCTCGTCCAGTTGAGGCTGTTGTTGTTCATAATTTTTAGTGCTTATTTGTCTATATGTATTTTTGTAATAAATACATATTTTTTAATTATATATACCCATTCTGCCTCATGTTGTGCCCATAAAGTCCTTTTTTTCTCTTTGAGCAAGTTTCTACTTCCTCATTCCCCTTTTATGCAATTATGGATGTTGGCATGGTGGGGGTCCTCCCTTCTTTAGCTGAAGTGGCTAATAATCCAGTTGGGTTCTGCCAGGGCTGGGCTCAGCCCTTCCTTCTCTGAGCTGGCCACTCAGCTGTCGGATAATTGCCAGCTCCTATCTCTCTCCACAAGTTACTCAGCTGTTGATGATATCCTGCTCATCAGTCCTGCCTAATTAAGCTGTCCAGTCCAGAGGAGCTCTGCCTTGGTCAACATCACAAGAAACATCTCCTGCGTTCCTTTTTATAGACTGGCTATGCTGACATCCCTTCTGGCTCCAGATCCTGCTTGCTGTTCCACTACTTTGATCCCTGATTTCTGGCTTGGCTGACTATCCGTTCCGGTTACTGAACTCTGGCAATGTTTTGACTACGTTTGTTTTTTTTTACTTTTATTATTTAACGAGTGTGATTTAACTGTACTTCTGTCTCGGTCTGATTTTATGCTTTCTGACAGGTGCCCAGTTTTTGTAACAAATTTTTCCTTAATTAAATTATTTCCCTGATTCAAGCTGCTTAATCCACCTGTGACTTCCTTTTTAAAGCGGGATTCCGCCCACCTATATATTTTTTTTTTCCAGGTTCATTTATATACTTTATTAATGTAATGATAGTACTCACTTTTTGTGGTTTTAAGTTCCCTCGCTTGCCGATTTCGTCAACAACAACAACTTATAAAAATGTATCCTGGCCGTTGTCATTTTGCTTGTGGGCATTTGAAGCCTACAAGCATTTATTTCTGGGAGGCGGTGAATGCTGTGCTCCCAGCATTCACCGCTCGATCCCGCGCATGCTCAATGATAACAGCGAGCAGCGCCGTCAAAATCCGGGTTGCCATCGCAACGTGACCGGCGTCACTCGGTTTCCGAGATCTCGCAAGATTTTGTCATGACTGCGTTCCCCACTGATTCTTGGGAAGACTCCGACAAAGCTCCCAGGGGTCTTTGCGTAGCCGGGGAAAGGCGATAAACACGCCTACTCCCATGGGAGGAGAGCCCGGAAGTCAAGATACTAATTATGCTTAAAAGGTAATTAGGGCAAAAAAAAAAAATTTTTAATGGGCATTTGAGCATCTATGGCCCTAACAGATTTCATTAAGATGAACTTTCAAATTTGAGTACAACGCCGCTTTAAGGGGCTCTACACCTCCTGATCTCTTTTTAATACAGCCACCATACCTAGGGACTGGTAAGCTGAAATATATTACATTTTTTATTTTGGGTTTAGATACTCTTTAAGGAAGCTGTAGTTGGATTTTAATAATGTTTCTCATTACTAACATATTATTACATTCTGCTGCTCAATAAACTCAGTTTTGCGTCCCCAATTTTACCAGAAACTATCAGAAGAAATACAGGATCATTAAACAGGGATAAAAAGTAAAAGACTGGAAGAAAAAAAAAAATCCGAAAAAAAAAATGTTCTATAAAACCGTGATCAGTAACTGCAACACAGACTGTCCTCAGTTCAAGCAAACTTGCCAAATGTTCCTTATAACTCAATCCGTCATCATCTCTCGATAAGTCCTCATTTGTTTGTCATCTGTCTTACGCACTGGCCGCCGTGACCCAAATCCCACTGGGCCACCCGATACGGATTAAGCAAATGACAGAGTTTTGATGTATCGACTTTTCGTAAAGAGGCGAAAAAAGCTTTTTGAACTGCCAGCCAGCATCCATCATGGAACCGCTCATTATACAAGGTACGGCGTCCCGCGTTAACGCCGCTTAATCATACCCAACACGTCGTAATGTTTCTCGTTCAAACACATTAGCCGGATGCTGTTTCCCGGGAAACTGTGGCGTTCTTTACAGTCCTAAAATGTGAGCCGAGGAGAAAAAAACAACTAAAAAAAAAACACGTAATTTCAGTTTAGTGTCAAAGTACTGTGTGAAGTTTTTATGTGTGAAATTCATCTTTGCGATTGTAAACCCGGTTTGGATGTGCCGTTCGAGATGCTATTTTAATCAGCGTTCTAAATTTAGTTGGCTCAATCATGAGGCATAATGAAGCATGCATAGGGAGTTGATGGGAATTGGAATTTTTCTGCGATGCCAACTTGCAGACCCCGGGCGAACGCTGCGCGCTTATTGTGCTAACGGTTGACGTAAAATGATATTAAAGCTCGTTGTATATTTTTTATTTTATTTTTTAGTAGGGATATAAAGGGGAATTTAAGGAAACAGATGTTGATTATAAAAATGTTGGGTTGTAAGAGACAGCTGCCTTCAACAACACATCAGTGGTTCAGATATAAACTTTTTTTTAAGGTGACTTTTTTTAAAGGGCTTTATAGCAAACCAGTCAGACATTATAAACTTTTAAAAGTAAAAGTCCCATCTACGAGCACATAGCAATAGGTTGAATTGGTTTGTTTCAGGACCGAGATGCCCCTTGCTACTCATTTTTGGTGGGGAGAGCACAGGAAAATTAATGGATTTTAGAGTTAAAGGGGTTCTAAAGGCTGAAGGTTTTTTTCTTACCTTCATGCATTCTCCTCTTTTGGACAGCTGTCCCTGGAGAAGATGTCCCCTTTCCTCCAACTTCCTGTTATGTCCCTGGAACTGGAAGTGAACAGTCTACAGAAGAATAACCTGGCAGGGGTCTTTACTCTTCCTTACTCTAACCTTCATGCATTCTCCTCTTTTAGCCCCTGTACACACGGTCAGAGATTTCCACAACCAAATCCGTCGGATTCTGCCTGTCGGATTTTGTCCTTCGGATCTTGTCCGAAACTGTTGCATCGGACAAAGTTGGCGAAAAATCCGATCTTTCAGTAAGTGATGACGTAATTTCGTTACGATGGGACTACATTCAGGCTAGTAGCCAATAGCTTTGATGTAGGAATTTGATCTGAGCATGCGTGGCACTTGGTCCGATGAAAATGCTCTACACATGATCGGATTAGGTCCGTCCGGCCCAGTTGGTCGGGAAATATTTCCAACATGTTGGAAAATTGGGTCGGACAGAGATTCGGACGGAATCAGTCCGATGCATACCACACACAGACGGATTATCTGACGACACGGTCCGATAAGACTCATTCCAACAGATTCTCCGACCGTGTGTACAAGGGCTTAAGACAGCTGTCCCTGGAGAAGATGTCCCCTTTGGAAGATTGCTCACCTTTAGGAGATTTCCTCCAACTTCCTGTTATGTCCCTGGAACTGGAAGTGAACAGTTTACAGAAGAATAACCTGACAGAAGTTTTTACGCTTCCTTACTCTAACCTTCATGCATTCTCCTCTTTTAGACAGCTGTCCATGGAGAAGATGTCCCCTTTGGATGATTGCTCACCTTTAGGAGATTTCCTCCAACTTCCTATTTTGTCCATGGAACAGGAAGTGAACAGTCTACAGAAGAATAACCTGACAGGGGTTTTTATTCTTCCTTACTCTATCGAAAACGAAATAAATAAATTTGGGCAATACATACACTTTAATTACTTGAAGGGCAAATTGTTTTTGGGTGCATTGAAGTGTTACTAAAGCCAGGACCCTGCATTCACGATATCTGGTCTCCCACAGTACACAGAACATGAAAATGCAATTATTTTAATAAACATAAAATGCTACATTTTCTTATCAGCAGTATATAGCAGTCTTGTGACATCTATCAGTGTCTGGTTAAAGCTTGTTGGAGGGATTTTCATTCTCCTCTGACTGTCCCAGAGGACCCCTGACCCTCTGTCTGGACAGTGTTGATTGGCCCTGTGCTGAGCACATGCATCCACCCAAGAAAAAAACTCTCTAGCAATACACACCCAACTGAGCATGTGCAGAGTGACTCCAAAGGCTCCTCTGTCTTATCAGGAGAGGGATTGCAAACAGTGGAAGAAGGGGAGGATTAGAGAAGACAGGATGGAACAGCCTTTTTACACAATGCGGAGGATTATCCCCTTAGGTGAGTATAAAAATGTTACTATAAAATTTACTGTATATACAGACTGATTTTACTGTTGTAGGTTTAGTAACTTTAAGCATGCATTTAAGATCAGCTTGAACTTTATTTTGCAAGCAGGGAGAGACAGTTCGAATGTGAACAAAAGTCAGTAGACACAGGAACTAAGCACTGGGAAGGCAAGTGAGTTTGGTTACAGATTCATGAAATCCAAAGTCCTAGGAAAAAAAAAAGAATGTATGCCTAAAGAAATATGAAAACAAATCTTTTATTTTAATATATTTTTTTTTTATGGTTTCAAATATTGTTTTTGTTATGTATAAAAAAAGTACACAGTATATTACCAGCAAACATTTGCTATAAGGTTTATATAAAAATCTTTGTTTAAAAAAAAAAAAACGTACTGCTGACTACAATGAATCTTTATTGACTTTATAAAAAGAAGCAGATGCTGTTTGCTTTCAGACTTACTCTTTCTAAATTAATCTCCCTAAAGTCCCATTCAAAGCAGAACAGGTGGTAGGGTCACTACTCTGATATTTTTTACTTGTGAGTACAATCTATGACTGGCTATAGATTATAATTTTTTTTGATTGGCCATAGTGCTGATCATAAAAAAACAAACAAAGGAATTCCCCCCTGCACGCAAATGAGGTGGATGGAGGAATCAAGGAATCAACAGTTCTATTTGACAACCGTTGATCATTTTAGCGACTTCTGTTGAGCGAGAATGCCAATATATACTGTAGATCAAATGTAGATCAAATGATGAACCGGCTGATCCATCTATGGCCAGCTTTAGCTTCCGCTTTTAGAACTTTAAACCAGTGGTTCTCAACCTTGGTCCTCGAGTACCCCATCAGTCAATGTTTTGGTAATTTCTCTTACATAAAACAGCTGTCCAAAATACCAGGCTATTGACTCTGATTTAAGCTGAGCTCACACTAGTGCGAAATGGATGCTGGTTCCCCCGCATCCTATTCGCAATAGCAGGAGATTGTGATCGGCTCTCTATGGAGACACATGTCTGCTGCAGCTCCAGTGCGAATTTGACTTTTGGTCTGTTTTAGGTCCGAATCCAGCCAAAAATTTGGTCTGAAATGCCGCGTACACACGATCAAACAATCGGGTGGAAAAGTCTGGCAAACTCAAGTCCGCCGGACAATCCCCCCGTGTGTAGCCTCCGGCATACTTTTTTGACCCGAAAGTACGGAGGACTTAGAAAGTAGTTTTGCACTCCAATCTTCCCGCCGGACTCGCATTTCGGCGGACAATCCGGCCGTGAGTATGCCAGTCCGCCGTACTTTTGAAATGAACTGACTTTTCCCGCCCGGAGAAAAGTCTGCTCATTTCGAGCGGGTCTCCAGGTAGGCGGGGGCCCACGAAGGAGACGTCGCTGGTCCCGCCACCTGGTATGGACTTAAAGGGGAACCCCAATGCCCAAAAAATCGCCATCCCCAAGGCATCCCCCATGTTGAGGGCACGCGGCCTGGTACGGCTTAGGGGGGGGCGCACGCTCGTCCCCCCCTTTCCTGGCCGGCCGGGTAGCGTGCTCGGACAAGAGTCTGATGTGGACCTGGGGGGAACCCCCACGCCGATTTTTTCGGCGTTGGGGTTCCCCTTTAAGCCCATACCAGGTGGCGGGGCCAGCAACGTCTCCTTCGCGGGCCCCGCCTACCTGGAGACACGCTCAAAATGAGCGGACTTTCCTCCGCGTGTGTGGGCGAGTCCGTTCATTTCAAAAGTAGGGCGGATAGTATGGCAGACTTAGTACGCCGTATTAGTCCGTCGGATAGTCCGCTACGTGTGTACGCGGCAAAATCGGACCTGAAACGGTGACAGGGACGCACAGGACCCCAGCTGTGAGCCGCATGCAGCTTAGATCTAAACCCAGCCTTAGAGCACCTGTGCAAGATATAGGAAAACCTGAAAGCATGGCCTGTTGGGGGTGCTTGAGGACTGAGGTTGAGAACCTCTGCTTTAAACAACAAGCTTTTTCAGCAAAGCAGCTAAGATTAACTTCATAAATGTATAAAAATTAGCCTGTAACACCACCTGCTGTTTCAAAACAGAATTACAACATATATTAATGTGAAATATTTTTTAATTCATTTTTTTCCAGTCTTAAAAATAATATAGCAAATACATATGAAACATACTTCACATTTTCTTTTACTGCCAACATTGATTTTTTTCAAGTTATGACTAACCCCGGGGGTTATGTGTGCTTGTGAAACAGGGCATGTACCTACTAAAAAATACATTCTTGTTTTAGGAAGAATTTTGTTGGAACTTAAACAAAACATTTTATTTAGAAAAAGAAGCTTCTGAATTGTTGCTAGAATTGTAAAAAGACCCAATTAGGTTATAGGAGAAGCACCCCAAGAACGCAATAAGATCTGCCGGAGAATGAGTATTGAGTGGCTGTTGCAGCTGTTGATTCTACATCAGCAATGCTTAAGGAATAACTATAACCGGCTCCCGCGTGCAATTGGCAACACCAGCTGCGTTGTCGTAAGTGATTTTCCCCCTTAACTCCCCAACTGGGATTCGCAGAGAACAAATATCAGCCACGGGGAACCATCCTATAACTCTGAGCTCTGATTGCGAAGCTGCTAGACAATTCTTAATTACTTCATTCTTATCTGCCTTTCCCTTTCCGCATTACATTTATGACGGCTGGAAACGTGAAGGGCCCCGAAAATCAACGTCCGCAGGAAAAAAACCAAAAAAAACCTTCATTTGAGATCTCAAGGCTGATGTTTGAGGAAAAGACCTTGGGAGAAAGTAGTCTAGACTGTTTTCAGAAATGCAGTTTATGAATATTAATATGTGGGCTGGGACCGCCATGGCACTCGTTCATCCAAAGTCAAGAAACAATAGAGCTTTTTGATAACTACAAGTCCCAGAATACCTTTGGTGTTTGAACATTGATTATGATTTGGTCACAAAGTATTGATCGGTGGTAATGAACTTGAGCTATTTGGGGCTTTAAAGGTGTATTAAAGTTGCCAACCAGGGCAATTCTGACATTTCTCTGATATATATAAAAATTCAGGCTATGCCCCGTACACACAATCGGACATTCCGACAACAAAATACATGGATTTTCTTCCGATGGATGTTGGCTCAAACTAGTCTTGCATACACACGGTCACACAAAGTTGGTCGGAAATTGCGAACCTCAAGAATGTGGTACAACACGTACGACGAGCCAAGAAAAATTAAGTTCAATAGCCGGTGCGGCTCTTCTGCTTGATTCCGAGCATGCGTGGAACTTTGTGCGCCTGAATTGTGTTCACACGATCGGAATTTCCGACAACGGATTTTGTTGTGGGAAAATTTGAGAACCAGATCTCAAATTTTGTGCGATGGAATTTCCGATGGAAAATGTCCGATGGAACCTACACACGGTCGGAATTTCCGTCAAAAAGCTCCCATCGAACATTTTCTGTCGGAGAATCCGACTGTGTGTGTGGGGGGAATTAGACTTACCAGTAACTTGTTTTCCAAAGAAGCCGGTTCCTTGCTTCAAAAATGCTGCTGTGCCGATCCGAAACCAGAAGTTTAAGAAGGCCCCAGATGGCCCTGCCCTCTCCCCCCTGCTCTTGCGTCCGGAAATGATACTGCGCGCCCAACCCGGAAGTGCTGTCTTTTCTTGTACACTGCACAGGACGTGGCTGAGGACTCTCCTTGGCCACCAGAACAATGGCGGCTGCTCAGCCTTGCACCACCGTCCCGCAATGTGGGAGGATCACTCTCCTAGAAAGAAGAAAAACTGACAGGTGAGAACCTTTCGTCTCCCTGGAAAGTCCTGAGAGACCATGGCTCCCACCAGAGGTGTTCCTCCGGATGGAGGAGACACAAAAAACAGATGGAAGCAACGTGGAGACCTCCTGACTGAACCAAATTTAATTGAGGAGGTGTTTCCTGTGGGAGGTGAAGCCATGATCTCTCGGGTGCTGTGCTGAAAGACGTTTTAGAAAAATCTTTGTTTTTTTTTGCTAGAAAATTACTTAGAACCCCCAAATATTATATACATTTTTTAGCATAGACCAAAATGGCGGTCGTTGAAATTTTTTATATCGCACGGTATTTGCGCAGCAATTGTTCAAACGTGTATTTTTTTTGAAAAAACAAAAAACTTATGTGAATTAAAAAAATAAAACACAATATTTACACCAGTTTTTTTTTGTATAATGTGAAAGATGATATTATGCCGAGTAAATAGATACCTGACATGTCACGCTTGTGAAATGGCGACAAACGACGATATCTAAAAATCTCCATGGGCAACGTTTTTAAACATTTTTACAGGTTACCAGTTTAGAGTTACAGAGGAGGTCTTGCACTAGAATTATTGCTCTTGCTCTAACTTTCATGTGTGGTTTAAACGCCATTTACATATGCGGGCGTGACGTACGTATGCGTTCGCGTCTGCGCGCGAAGGGGATGGGGGCAATTACATTTTTTTTTGTTTATTTAATTTATATATTTTTTTTTATTTTTACACTTTACCTTAAATTTTCAATTTTTTTATTACTTTTATTCCTATTACAGGGAATGTAAACATCCCTTTTAATAGGAATAGGGCATGACAGGTCCTCTTTGCGAAGAGATCTGGGGTCTATAAGCTCGCCACATCTCTCCTCTATGCTGGAAAGCCTGAGATAAAGCCTAAGATAAAGAAAAGAAAAATCAATCTCGGGCTTTCTATTAAAAAAAAAAAAAAAAAAAAAAAGAAGTGGCGTTGATTCTGGCCTCCAAGGGTCATAGAGATGGGCATCTGGTCCAGGACCATAGTAAACCGCCGCCGCTGGCAGTTTCATTCTCAGGTTCCCCAATTGCACGGGAGAGACCGGAGAAGCACTGGAGGGCAGAGGGATGCCAAACTCCAGCTAATACTTTATAATCAGTTATCTTCTTTTTTTTTTGCCGTTTGGGATGAAGGTTTTACATAAACAAATAAAAGCCGATCCTTGTAAGCACATCTGCTACAGTAAAATGGTTTGTCTCATCTCTGTAACTAATTCATTCTGCTGGGGAGTTTGTTCTTTTTAAAAACAACAGACTTTAAAAAAATAAAATAAAAATGAATGCAGCCATCACATCTACAAATTGGTTAATGTTTGTTTTTGGGTTTAATACTGATTTAAAGAGACCCTGTCACCAGACCTCACTTTTAAAATGAGAACCTTGCAGCATTAGATGATAATAAGTACTTACTTTCCCAACTTTTTATTTTTTCCCCATGTGACCTTAGAAGGATTCTGACCACTTCTAGAAGTGTCAATTTCCGCCTTTGCCAGTCTCTGCTTCTGGTCCCATCCTCCTGCTATGTAGGACTAAGAAGTGTTAGGATTTTAGGAGAGATTTGAAAATTTGATTTGTGCACCCAAAAAGTAATTTAAGTAGAATAAATTATTTTATTTTTTTTACATTTTGTATAGAGTAAGGGAGGGTTATAACCCCTGTCAGTTTTTTTTTTTTTTTTTACCCACTGTGTCTCATTGAGGAAATTTCCCTTCACTTCCTGTCCTGAGCTAAAACAGAAAGTGAGAGGAAATCTCTTCAAAGTGAGGGAAATCTCAGATGGACACCAGGCTCAAAACAGGTGTCCTCATTGGAAGATTCCCCCTCTATTCCTGTTCTTGGAACAAGAAAAAAAAAACATTTGGGTTTCTAATCCCTGTCCACTGTGTTTTGCCTTGAGTTATACTTTAATTTGTAGTCAAGTCCATCTGAATCCGCTAGTCTACCACTACCCTTCCTCCAGACTGACAATGCTGTTGTCCAAAGGTGTCTCTGATGCTCCTCCATCCAGAGCAGAGACACCCTAAGGGCACATTCACATGTGTTTTGGGTTTTGAATCAATATTCAAAGAACTTTAGACAGGTGTTATGGAGACATTTTCTTTAACCCACTGAAACCCGCACTAGCACACTGCAATTGCTTGCAAAATTATGGTGAGCCATTAGACAGGAAGTATGTTACTTGCCAGATCACCAGGTGAAAATGAAGGAAACAAAAAAGCATTAAAAACAAAAAAAACAAAACAAATGCAGGTATCACATTCAAAGATTGATAAGCTGCAATGTTTTAAATGCCTTTTATATGGTCGATGTATCTGATGTGCTTCAAGATAGCATTTGCATGCCAAGATAATAAACAAACGGATAATCCCCTCCATGCATATTACAGTATTATGAATGATGGTTAGTTGGTTGGTTGGTTGGTTGGTTGGTTGGTTGGATGGTGCGTTGGTTGGTTAGTTGGTTGGATTGGTGGGTGGTTGGTTGGTAGGTTGGGTGGGAGAGTGGTTGGATGGTTGATTGGTAGATTGGTTGGGTGGGTGGTTGTTTGATTGGTTGCATGATGTGTTGGTTGGGATGGTGGGTTGGTGGGTAGCTGGTTGGTTGGGTGGTGGGTTGGTTGGTTAGTAGGTTGGTTAGTTGGATGGGTTGATGGGTGGTTGTTAGGTTGGTAGGTTGGTTGATTGGTTGGTTGGGTGGTAGGTTGATTGGTTCTTTTTGTTGGTTGATATGGGTTACTACCCTTCCACTGAATGAGCTCCAAGCTTGTTTTCTAGGAATGGCTACCATTTTGTAAGTACATTCCATTAGGTAAACGCATTGCACTGCACTGCACTGTGTGTGCAACATGAAGCTCTGGAAGTATTAATTTGATTGGCCCAGTTAGGTGATCACGTGACTGATATACCATTGCTGCTTCTGGATACAGAGCGGTCCATGAGTAATGAACTCATTTCATTTTATTACTGTGCATCCTAAATAACAGGATTTCATTGTAGACAATCGGAGCCCGCAAACACAAATCACATTTATTTAATGCTGCATGCCTGACATTTATTTGTTTCAGAAGTCCTTTGTTGCTATAGAGGCCACCAGCACAGAAAGGACAGATCACTGAAGCCGCACAGGAAAAATGTACTAAATATAATTTCTATGTATATTTTCAGAATAATAAATCACAAACTGGTACTATACGGCAATTCATGGTCATAAGATATAGGAAGAGAACGCAAACCATTCTGATTAACCACTTCGGTACCTGGACATCCCCTATGGGTCTTGCAGAGGAGGTAGATCAACATTTGGATTCGATAAAGCTCAGTCCAACTTTCTCAAGACTATATATATATATATATATATATATATATATATATATATATATATGTAAACATTTCAGCTCAGGGTACCGCGCCAAGCCGATCCCTGTGTGCTGGGATGCTTCGCTCCTGAGCATGTGCAGCAGTGACATCATCCTGCGCCGACCAATGAATATGGCCGAAGACTGACATATAGAAGAAGATGCTCACCAGCAAGGGATCATTGGAATGGTATTAACCCCTATAGTTCCTCTTTAAGAAAATGATTACAGTATCGATCTAGCTAAACTTAAAATTTCTCACAGTTCATTCTAACTTCTATTCTCACTACCCAGTTGTAGTGCTCACCCCTGCAATGGATGCCGCATGGTTCCCTTCTCAAATAAGTGCAGCAGAAACCAGGCACAAAGCAACAATCACTCTCCAGGTATAATACACAGAAAACAAGGTCCGTTCCAATAGCGATTATAAAAGACAATCCGTGTCCACTTAAGGAGTCACCGTGAAGCGTGCATCCACCACCCAGGAGAGAGAATAAATACTCTTACCAGAATATATAGACTCAAATGAGTCAAACAAGAATTAAGATGGAAATGTCAGGGTGAT
>NW_027507686.1:237036741-237094241 GCF_037356315.1 Lithobates pipiens
GTCTTCAGAAAAATATCCTGCGAATCCAGCTAACCCACTGAAAGTGATCCATTTAAACAAATGAGGATACGCCATAAATAGGATTGTACCAAAGACAACAATTTCAAGTTGAACTTGAGCCTTCCCTTCAGTCTATGGGCAGGTGCAGTCTACTTTCTCCACTGCAGGTGGAGCTCTCCTACAGCAGCACTGCAGTTGGAGAGAAAGTCAGGAGGAACACAGTTCATCTATGGTTTCCTGGGTCACTGGGGAAGCACCAATTGGATCCAACCCCCCTATTTGACTCTGGCAGACATTTTGAGCCCGCCAGAGCCTATTTAAGGCCTTGGCTCCAAGGTTTGGTGTTTATTTGCAAGTTGGTAGAGTAGGGACAGGTACCCCACCTGGTAGGCATAGTACTAGTAGCAGGGGAAGTTTCCTGACAAGGAGGGAAAGAGTAGAGCTTGAAACTTCTCTGGATACCTGCCTCTTAGGCACAAATAGACCAGACTGGATTTGTCCACTCTCTACAGACACTGACAGTTACACTGCACTCTGCTCTCTACAGGCTCTTGGACCCGTGAATGTTCCTGGTTGGGCTGCCTTCCCACCAGGTTCTTTGTGCATTATTTCAATACAAGTTCTTTTATTGCACTGGGACGGAGTTGGTTATTATGCCGCACCGCTCTGCGCTTCACTTACAAGTCTTGCACAGTTTTACTGGCTCCTCCCCTGTACTGAAATTGCTTCCTCTGGTTTCATTGCACACTGCAAATTTTTTATAATGTGTATTTATAGGTTGCAACAGGTCAAATGGAGCCCGCCTCATTTCCTGACTGGAGGACATCCCTCTGCACCCGTGGTCAGCCCCTTTCATTGTTTGGATATCAGTTTTTACCATCGTGGATCCTCAGCATCACATATGGGTGTTACCTGGTGTGGTCCGCAAATAATGGGTGTCTATCACTCCTCCTTACAGGGAGACACCCATCAAGGCCTATTTGATATTTGCATAATTCTTCCCAAAACCATCCTACTGATTACATTACATCAGGCCTGGGGACTCTTGAGAGGAGTACTGAGACAGGGTGCTCTGATGTTCCCAGGATGTTCTATCAGTAATGCACTTCCTGTCCTAGGGTGACAACGCTCACTCCTGTATTGTATGCTTGGAGGAGCAACGTTTTCACCCTAGGCTTCTCAATGCTAGGACCACAAAACCCCTCTTCCGTTTATCTCGTAAATAAGTTGGTAGGTGTTCTTGACTTCACAGAGAATTGGGCAAAGCTGAAAACACTGCTTGAGATTTTAGTGCACCACAGGCACAATGCACAGGAAGTTGAGAGCTTACTGAATTTCACACTTATGAAACAGATGTAACAAAAATGATTGCAGTTGTATATTTAAAGTGGTTCTAAAGGCTAGACATTTTTCTCAAACTGTCTCACTAATTGTATTGCTCCCCCCCTCCCACACCCCCACCTCCCTTTATACTTACCTGAGTCCTATTTCGATCCAGTGCTGTGCCTGTCTGCAGCGGCGCTGGTCTCTTGCTCTCCTCAGAGGCTCAGAAACAGCAATGGAAGCCACTGGCGCCTGCTGCTGTCAACCAAGGCCTGTGAGAAGGGAGTAGGAGGTGTGGCCGAGCCACACTACGTGCATCAATTGAAGCACACAGCCTGGCTCGGGAGCGAGTCCACAGGTGTGCCGTTATAGGAAGTGGCTTTCTATGATGGCACACAGAGAGAAGTAGGAGCCAAGAATGCCATTGGGAGACCACAGAAGATTAGATTCTGGGCCGCTCTGTGTAATACCACTGCACAGACCAGGTGGGTATACCATATTTATTATTTTAATAAGAAAACACCCTTTAGAACCGCTTTAACGTACCAAAAAGGGAGCAAATAAAGGAATTTCAATATTAGGGTTAAATAGATTTTAATACCCCACCCTCATCCCCCTCCATGCCACCCCCATAGATTAAAGTTTTTTTAATCCTTGCAAAGGGTGTTTTTTACTTAGCTGAGTGTGCCATCCACGTCCCCTGCCAATGCCTCTTTAAGAAAGGGGTAGCAGTGATCCAGTACAGTGCCTATGCTCATCTCTTTGTTGTAACATCATCAGACCACTGCAGTTTACTACTGGACACTGATGTGGACACCCAAAGAAGGATCCTCTGCAGTCCAGAAGTTATAAGGCTTTGAAGGAAACATCAATGACCATGGATTTAGGCAGGTTAGGCAGGCTCTTAGAATTAAAAAAAACTAATTAAAACTAGTGATTAGTTAGAGGGTGATGTAGAAGATGGACTGCATGCATATACTATATGTGTGTGGTGGTTGGGGGTGGGGATCCATGGCCAGAGTTTTAAGTGAACCTGTAGCCCAAGTTTGCTATATATATATAAATATATCTATATATATATATATATCTATATATATATATCTATATATATATATCTATATATATATATATATATATATATATATATATATATATATATAGATATATAGATATCTATATCTATCTATCTATCTATCTAGATAGATAGATAGATAGATAGATAGATAGATAGATAGATAGATAGATAGATAGATAGATAGATAGAGGACCAAAGCCTACCAGAACAGTTTCAGTCGAGGGCTCAAAATGTGTCATGCTACAGACACCACTGATGGAGATCCAGGCTTGATGCACAGAATAGATATGCTGCAAGCCAAATTAAAATGACATTGACTATGAGATTGCCTATTTGAAGGAATTCATATTTTTGTCCAAATAAGCCTTCTATTGTCAGCATCCCATCATCTTTGCGGATGAGCCGGGCTCAGCCTCATAATAATAATAATAATAATAGTGATATTGCTGCCTCCAGTTCATTAGAATGCCCATCATGATGTTTAATAAAGTGTATAAATCTAGAAAGCTGATGGGTACCCATAAAAACTCATAACTCCCCTTCACAGCATTGCATTAGGCTTTATGCTATTATTGCTAGAAATAGGAGATAATTCATTCATCTCTCTTCATTAGATCACTGTGATTGGCCTGAAATAAGTTGCCACAGTGCCAGGTATCTTAAGCAACCACTGAGCGGGCTTGAAGCTCTACATACAACCCCATGCAATAGGCTTAATGTCCATCGTCCAACACAGTAATCCAAATTGCAGCATTTATATGGAATTAAAATAGTCTCATCTTTCTATTATTGTGATAATGTGAAATTCAAATTTTCATTTTCATTTACTGAAATTAGATGCCCTGCTGTTGACGGAAAGGAGGACTTTCAGAATATTATGACATGACTTTTGTAGCTGCCTACAACATAAAAAAAAATGTATGCACTATAATGCCAAGAATTTAAGGAAACCTGACCGTGACAACTAGACTCTTTGGACTAAGGTATGTTGACACCACTCCAGGTTGTTGAGTTTAGGTGTTTCCATTGGAGGGTACTGTTAAAGCTACATCATATAAACATATTTGTATGTCTGCAAACTTTTGGGAAGATCCTTCTCTGTTCCAGCATGTCTGTGCCCCTGTGCACAAAGCCGGGTCCACAAAATAATAATTTGATGAGTTTAGTGTTGAGGATTCGGAACTTGAATGACCTATACAGAGCCCTGCCCCTAATCCTACTGAACCCCATTGAGATGAATCAGAATGGCAGGTTTTTGAGCCAGGTATTCTTTTCAAACAAAAGTACCTTTGTGATAAGGAGACAAGTAGCAATGCAACCCAACAGAGGCTGCACTGGTGTGATTGCCAGGTTAATAAACTGAAAAGAAACTGGTAGGTGGAGAGATTGTGCTAGAAACTGACTTCCAGGTGGAGACATTGCACTAGACCAGGGGTGCCCAACCGTGTGTCCCGCGGAGCCCTCTGATGTGGCCCTCAACCTCCTGCTCTGGTATGGTAGCTCGGCAAGCCCAGATCGTGGGTTCCCAACCCTCCATCCCAGAGCTTCAGTGTTGAGAATGTAACCAGCAGTAGAGGAAGCATGCAGTTGCAGTAGAGAGCAGAGCCGATGCTTCCTGCACAGCACCCAAATGCATTCCGCCTGGGACAGCAACAGCCAACGATACCTGCAGGGTGTTTCCTGAAGTGAAGATTGTGTTTAAAGGTCAGTTGTTGTTTTTTTTTTTATTAAAATCACATAGTAATAGGCATATCTTTTCTAGTTCGGCACTGGTTACTCTGGGCTGCTTTGAAACGTTTTCACCCGCGGGTTACCTGCACTGACCCATAGACTGTTATTACCTGCGGGTTTGGTGTGCTTTCTGAAAAATACTGAAAGGTATCAGTGTGAAAGCCCCTTTCACACTATAATTATGATCGGGTCCACCTGTCTGTTTTTTAGGCGGCCCCAATCGGACCCTTTATTCACCTCTATGGTGGACTTGTGTCTGTTTACATCCGCCTACCTCCAATTCGATCCCTTTAAAAATAAAAGAAGGGGATCTGCTCATTGTGGCCCACAACCGATTACTGAGTAACTTCAAAAGGTTGGGCACCCCTGCCCTAGGTATAGAGAATGATGATGAAGATATGTTCCCGGTGGAGAGATTGCCAAGTGGAGAGACTGCTAGGTGGAGAGGCTTATAGATGGAGATATTGCACTAGACAGACACTGCTATATGGGGAGGTTGTCCTAGGGACAGACTTCTAAGTGGAGAAGCTGACTTATGGGAAGACTACCACTTTGAAAAAACTCTTGATGAAGAGATTGCCCTGGTATAGAGACTGTTCTTTAAAGAAAATGCTTTGTGGGGAGTTTGATTTGCAGAGAGACTACCAGTTGGAAAGGCTCTGCCATGTAGGCAGAGTTTATTATTAGCTGAGCTGTGCATGTTGTAGTTTTTGTTCTCCTTTTGGCCATGGCTGCAAAGATTCAGTTCCCAACATCAATTGGTAGTGACATCATTTTGTCTTAAGACCAGTCCACAGTTTGAGAATAGCTACTGTAGACCAGTGTTTCTCAACTCCAGTCCTCAAGGCGCCCCAACAGGTCATGTTTTCAGGATTTCCCTCAGATGAAACAGCTGTGGTAATTGCTAAGGCAGTGAAACTGATCAAATCACCTGTGCAAAATAATGGAAAACCTGAAAACATGACCTGTTGGTGCGCCTTGAGGACTGGAGTTGAGAAATACTGCTGTAGACTGAAGTTCATGGGTAGTATGCACCAAGCTCGACAGCTGAATGATAGCATACTGAGTTATGAAAAAAATATTTTATATAATTTAAATCAAATATGCCCATGTGGACAAAAACATGCAGATACATTAGTAAGTGCAGAGTCCCAGTCCAAATTAAAGTGTATGCTCTTCCATTCAAATTGTCATCTGTGCTAGTGTTCCACCTTTAATTGTGTGCTCCACCAACAGTAGAATTGCTCACTCACACAAATAGTGGACCAATATAGAAAATACAGGTCAATAGACACTTAATTTGGTGGCATGGTGTCCCATTAGCACATAGCCAGCAACACTGCAACACTGGATATAGATAGGCAGGTCCCTTTTATATGTTACATTTTCCTTCCGTGCAACTATGCATTAATATCAGAGAATAGAGATAATCTCCAATGGTGTAGAAACAATAGGAGTTACAGACTCGTCAATCGCTTAACAAAACAGTGACTTCCGGTCTTGGCCCCGGACTGGACGTGACATCACCTGGCTCCCCCTGATGCGTTGCGTATTTCTTATGACTTCATTTATGTCCATATGGGCATATTTGATTGAAATTATTGGTGATTCATATATATTTGATACTGATTGATATTTATTTTGATCATTGTGTATAAAGGGAGCAGCGAAACACTGTTCATTGTTTTATTATCATGTAAGTTAATGGATGTTTTTAGGTAGACTAAACGAAGGAACAATGTTCAAGATGGACACCATCAGCATAATGTTCATTAGTAGTCCAAAAAGCAATCAGGGGGATGAGGCAGTTGTACAGAGCCTGCAGAACTTCAAGGTCTGAAAAGTGTTGGCTTCCATATTTATTGCGTATCAGGGCAGCAGTGTGCTTCAATCAGAACAGTATATGCCAGCCTTTCTCAACCTTTTTAAACCAGAGGAACCCCTAAAATAATTTTCAGGTCTTGGGGAACCTTTACTAAAGCCAACTAATTTATGTTCAATGGGAAAATGTCCATTACATTGGTGGAAAGGAGGAAGAATGCAAACCCAACAGTAATGGTCAGACTGCTACCATTAAAGACAGTTAAAAATATTATTGGTGTCATGCTGCTGGCTTTTGCCAACTGGTCTTGGTCCCAGAACCATGTAGGCACCATCAAATAGAAGGTCATTCAGCCACAGGTCAAGGAACCGCTAGCAACCTGTGGAGGAACTCTAGTTGAGAATGGCTGGTATGTGCATTGATCTAAGCCCCTGTACACACGGTCGGACATTCTGCCAACCAAATCCGTCGGATTTTGCGTGTCGGATCTTGTCCGAAACTGTTGCATACACACGGTCGGACTAAGTTGACGAAAAATCCGATCATTCAGAACGTGATGACGTAATTTCGTTACGATGGGACTGCGTTCAGGCTAGTAGCCAATAGCTTTGATGTAGGAATTTGATCTGAGCATGCGTGGCACTTGGTCCGATCAAAATTCTCTACACATGATCGGAGTATATCCGATCGAACCAGCTGGTCGGAAAATATTTCCAACATGTTGGAAAATTGGGTCCGACGGATATTTCGACGGAATCAGTCCGATGCATACCACACACAGTCGGATTATCCAACAACACGGTCCGATAGGACACATTCCGACGGAGTCTCTGACCGTGTGTACAAGGGCTAAGACAGTGGTCTCCAAACTGCAGCCTTTTGTTGGCCTCTATCTGGTCCTCGGGACACTATTGCTTTCACTGACATTGACAATAATTCCTGCCACTGACACCAATGATGAATGAGCACTATTCCTTGCACTGAAACCAACGAGGCACTATTCCTTCCACTGACACCAACAATGGGGCATTACTCCTTCTACTGACACTGATGATGGGCCACTATTACTTGCACTGACACCAACGATGGGGAAGTATTCCTCCCAATGACACCAACGATGGGGCACTTTTCCTCCCACTGACACCAACGATGGGGCACTCCCATCTGACACAAGGAAATGTTCTACTTCCACTAGTCACAATCTGGACCCCCATAAAGCACAGAAGGACAGTAAACTGAACCTTTGTTTAGAAAGTTTTGAGACCCCTGATCTAGAATAAACAGATCCTATGTATCTTCAATGGCAATCGGTTTTGCAGCAGTTACTCTTTAAAAAAAACAACCTAATGTCCAAACATATATTGTGGGCTTATGCCTAACAAACTATCTCTGAAGTCACCAAAGACCACTTCATGATGGCACATTTCTAAAAAATGATAATCTCAATATTAGTTCAGCCTATAACTGCCTTCCTTCCTTTGTGAGGTGACAGGTGCACTTTTATATTTTACTAGCTGTTAAACTGTGGAGCATTGCAAATTCTTGGAGTCAGAGTGGCTTTGCATCGTTCAGCTTCAGAACACCGTGTCTCTATGAAGACACAGTGTCACACCAGTAATTGTTATTTTTCCCCATGTGGCAGTATAAACGAATAATAGCTTAGATTCATTTATCTGTACTTGCGCCGTTAGCCTCGGTGACCTGTAAAACATTATTACATGCGACACCAGTGGACAAAGGAAAAAAAAGGAAGCTTTCATTTAGATCAGAGCGGAGAAGCTGACAGGACTACAAAGTTAGAAAGAGAAAAAAAGTCTAAGTAAACCAGGTCCAACAAAAGGCAAACTTCAATGTTCTGGCTCTAGATAAATCCTACCACAGATAACAAGGGACAATGAAAAAAGACCACTTATGGCTAGTTCTCATCGGCCCCATTTGGCTGGGTTGGGCGGCATTGCCCAATTCAGTCCCAACACAAAGACAGGGCAAAAATCTTTGTAAATGACCTGTTCACACCATCAGTTTTAGTTGATGTGTGTTGTGATACAATGATGCAGGCATACAATTTATCATATTGCAATGTGCATACAGTTACAAGACTAAAATTTAAATAAAGTAAAAAAAAAAACACAGTGATGCTTTACAAAAATGCACTGCAGTGCATGCTCAGAATGTAGGGGTGTCAAACACAATTTAATCGAAGGCAGCATAAGCAGTGCATGGTTCAGGATTAAGCTAGGTACAGAGTGCAGAGTTACGGAGTGCACTACATACAGAGTGCAGGGTTCAGGTTTATGCTATGTACAGAGTGCAGAATTCAGGAGTGTGCTACATACAGAGTGCAGGGCTCAGGACTACACTATGTACAGAGTGACGGGTTAAGGATTATGCTAGGTACAGCGTGCAGAGTTCAGGAGTGCACTACATACAGAGTGCTGGGTTCATGTATATGCTATGTACAGAGTGTAGAATTCAGGGGTGTGCTACATAGACAGTGCAGGGCTAAGGATTATGCTATGTACAGAGTGCCAGGTTCAGGATTACGCTATGTGCACAGTGTGTTACGTACAGAGTTCAGGAGTGTGTTATGTACAGAGTGCAGGGCTCAGTGGTACTCTAAGTACAGAGTGCAGAGTTCCGGAGTATGCTAGAGACAGAATGCAAAGTTCAGGGGTGTGCTATGTGCGCTTTAGAAGCCTTACAGCAGGGAGCGGGACCACAGGGTGAGACCCAGAGGTGGCAAAATGCAGCTCTACCAAGTTTCAGCTGAAAAAGAGAGCCACATGACAAGGCCTGGTGGGCCAGACCTGACCCCTGGGCCTTTTGTTTTCCGTATGTGCTTTAAAATAATGCATTGAGGTGCTCATGCAGAACTGGTTCACCATCACTAGCTTGAGCATGCCCATTAGGTGGACCTAGCATTTGGTATATTTTTTTGATCATGGGCAGTAGTTAACATATTTCCCTTAGATGTGCCCCTCCTTATAGAAAGTGACCTGTTAATCCATCCCCTCTGGCAGATCCCCTTATACTGTATACAGTGTATGGAGTCTAGTAAGGTAGGCTAGAGTATTGTGTACCTTCGAGAAGGTAGACATAGAGGTGGACTTGGAACCTGTCTTTGTAATTATTTACAAAATCCCCTGCAAACAGAAAAAGGAAGGCCAGAGGTGTGAGAGCCAATCAACTTGATTACAGGAAGGATGGATCCTCGCAGACCCAGTCTCAGAAAAAGAGGTGCATAAGCCAATCAACTTGTACACAGGAAGTGTAGGCACAACATGGTGCCACCATTGCTTCTTTTTCACTGTCCAATCAGCATGCTGAAGCAGGAAGGTGACATAGGAAGTAGCACTACAGCTACAGTAAAAAAAAAATATATGCAACATCATTTTATGAAGATAAATCCCTATAAATATTATTTCATTGCTGAGCTGTTTACTGTTTTGTCAATCCTCTAAGTGGCCGTGTCCTTAAAAACATGACAGGGAGAACATGCCACGTTGCCCCCAGCCAGAACTCGTGGTGCCTCTACACACACGCAGACTGGATGGGATACACCATAAATCTCTTTAGCTTGGGTCAGGAACAAATGAATTGGCTTCAGATCATTCTGCCATTGCCTGAAAGTAATGACGTGCCAGAGCTCAATGCTTTAACAGCATCTTCCCATAGAGAGCAAGAGAAATTTATAGCTCAATGATTTCTGGTCTTTAATTAAAAGTTTTCAATGTGTATTCTGATCGGCGGCTAAAAATAGCTGCGCTGTGCAAAATAGGCTGCGTGCAGCCATCCAGATCTGCAGTTTACTCCTAGGCGTCATTGGGGAATAGCTTGCCTTCTGATTTATGGCCTCGTTAACTGATGCGCCGTCATACTGAACAGATAACAATTAATAGAGAGAGGCGATCTGGCCCGATGAGTTGTCGGGTGTCCAGGAAGGTCTGTGACATCCTCCAGACAGAGGATAACATGGATGTCCTTGGGCGCGATTATTCACCGTGAAGAAAATGTAAGTTGATCAGGTTTGGACACTTTCTTCAATTTTGAGTTCTTTCATAAATGGATGGGACAAAAATTATGACTTTAAAGAGGAACTTGAGGATAAAACCATTGGAAACTTGGTTATACTTCTCTTATATGTATAGAGCCTACCATCTATTACAGCTGCAAGCATTCTTCATGTGCCGCATACCAACTGAACCCCCTTTCATGTACCAGTTAAACCCCCTCCACCTCCCTTCATGTGCCAGTTGAACCCCCTCCATTCATAAATGAGTTCCCACCTATCTGATGGTGATATGTTAGTACCTCCCAACTATTACCTTTCCCTATATGAACTCTTGAGGGCCTATTTACACTGTAGCTCGAGGACAAAACCATCGGGAGCTTGGTTGTATATCTCATCTATACAGCCTAACTTCTCTTGCAAGAATTCTTCATTTGCCATGTGCCAGTTGAACCCTTCTCCATGTGCCAGTTGAACCAAATCCACTCATAAATGATTACCCACCAATGCAATGGTGATATGTTAACACCTCCTAACTACCTTTCCCTATCTGAACTTGTAAAGACCCATTTACACTGTAGCTAGAGGGCAGAACCATTGTGAACTTGGTTTTATATCTCATCTATGGGGCCTACCTTCTCTTACAACTGAAAGCATTCTTCTTGTGCCATGTGCCAGTTGAACCCTCTTTCATGTGCAATGTGCCAGCTGAACCCCCCATTCATCTGCCATGTAACAGTTGAAATCCCTCCACTCATAGGTGAGTTTCCAGATATCTGATGGTGATATGTTAATACCTTCTATCAATTACCTTACCCTATCCAAACTATTAAAGGCCCATTTACATTGTAGCTTGAGGACAAAACCATCAGGAGCTTGGTAATGTATGCTATGTATAGGGCCTAACTTCAGTTACAGCTGCAAGCATTCTTCATGTGCTAGTTGAACCCTCCTTTATGTGCCATGTGCCAGTTGATCTCCCTCCACCTCCCTCCATGTGCCAGCTGAACCCCCTCCACACAGTACCCACCTATGCAATAGTGATATGTTAGAACCTCCTAACAAATGCCTTTCCCTATCTAAACTCCTAAACTGCCATTTACACTGTAGCTTTAGGACAGAGCCATCGGGAACTTGGTTATATATCTCATCTATCAGGCCTACCTTCTCTTACAACTGCAAGCATTCTTCATGTGCCACTTGCCAGTTGAACCCCACTTCATCTGCCATGTGCCAGTTGAACCCCCTCCACTCATAGAGGAGTACCCACCCATGCAACAGTGATATGTTAGCACCTTCTAACAATTACCTTTCCCTATCTTAACCCTTAAAGTGATTGTAAAGTCTTGTTTTTTTCCAATTAAAATAACAAACATGTTATACTTACCTGCTCTGTGCAGTGCAGCCTCGATCCTCCTCTTCTCTTATTCACCACGGTGGACTAGAACTCCTGGACAGCAAGCAATCGCACAGTCTCGGCCTTTGGAAGGTAGCGATTATAGCCACACGCCACCGCTCCTGCTAGATCCTCCTCTTCTCAGGTCCTTCTTCTGTGCTCTTGTCCCCTCACTCCTGCTATGGGGGCACCCAAGCCGAGAAACAGCTCCCTGTTTCCATTCAGACACGGGCCCATACCTAGCCCCGCCCCCCTCTCTCCCCTGATTAGCTAGCTGACTTTGATTGACAGCAGCGGGAGCCAATGGCACCGCTGCTGTGTCTCAGCCAATCAGGCAGGAGAATCTCGGACGGCTGTGACACTTGTGGACATCGCTGGAAAGAGAGGGACCTCAGGCAAGTGTTGGGGGGGCTGCTGCACATAGAAGGCTTTACAACTCCTTTAATGTGGTTGTAAGGGATGAAAGTAAAAAACCTTTTGTGTTCTGCTCCACCCCACAGCCCCCCTAATATTCACCCAAGACCCCTCTTAACACAGCTATGTGCACTATGGGGCACTGGTGCGTGCCTGTTCTATGGGTCCATAAGACACATGTAGCCATGGCTCAGCCCAGTCCCCGATCTCTCCTGAGAGAGCCTGGGCTGTCCCAGGAGAGATCAGGGCTGAGTTATGGCTATATGTGTCTTAAGGACTCATAGAACAGGCACACACCAGTGCCCCATAGCAAGCAGATTGCTATTGGGTCCACTGGTCAAGGGGAAGGAGCCAGGAATGCTGGTGGAGGATCCGAGAAGAAGAGGATCTGGGCTGCTCTGTGCAAAATCATTACATAGAGAAGATACTTATGACATGTTTCTTCTTCTTTTTTCTTTTTTTTTTAAAGCCAAACCTTTAAATAAAATATTTCCTGAAAACTGATTTTTCACTAATCAGTTTTCATGATAAGTTGGGGAAAGGAGGCTTTAGGGATGAAAAGTGTGAGCAGATTCCACTTTGCTATAATGCAATATTTAACAGTAAAGACTATTTTACAATTCCGCAGTAGCCGCCATACATCCAGCTGTACATTTATTGTATAATAAATATCCTGTATATAACACATGAACCGCATTCGTTGGATAAAGAAAGGCACTGATTTATGACTTGCTGTAAACACGTCAACGGGACTCTATGGGTCCAATGGGACTTCACATGTTACATGTTAAAGGATGGATCAAGCATCAGAACTGGCAATAAATACAGCTGCAGGACGGGAACAAAGAATAATTAATACGGCTCCCTTTGTATGGGGGGGGGGTCTGCTTATGTTATTTATAGGATGAAAAGAAATAAAACTTTAATCCCGTACCGTAAACTAAGTTATATATTTTAAGAAGCTTGTTATCTTTCTGGCAGCGGTCTGTCAGTTTATCGTGAATTTCGATCGCTGAGGTCAGTTAAGGCAATCTGGCAACAGAAAGTCATTTATGCTTATCATATTTCTCTCCCACCCCACCCCATGCACATATATTATGCCTGCAGTTGGAGGGCACGCTTTGGCAATGCTGCTCCATTGTTTCTGACTGTTGGAGATGGCCAAGGAACACCTCGCTTTTCTGTCTTGCGTCGTGATATCTTCTGCTAATTGCCATTTTTAATTAGAATCATTCAGAGATAGCGGGGCTGCAATTCCACAAATTGCTTTTATGCTTGGCTGCTCCTTCCCTTTGTGATGGAATAGGGGGCTATGGTGTTGCAGCAACTTTACTTTGCCGAAGACCCTCGACAGGCTGGGATTGGGCATGCATTCAAATTGAAAGTTTATTTTTTGAGTTGATGCTAAACTCTGGGATTTAAAAAAAAAACATGTAGTACACCCCCACCTCCTCTCCATCCTACCCCTCCCCCCCCCCCCCAGAATGCAACGCTTAAAGTAGAACTATACGCAATGGCCAATGGCTCCTGCATCTCAGCCAATCAGGAGGGAGAGACCCGGGGGAGCCTTGGGTTTTGTGCACATCGCTGGATCGAGAGCCAGCTTAGGTAAGTATTGGGGGGGAGCTGCGCACTGAAGGTTTTTAACCTTAATGCATAGAATGTATGAAGGTGAAATGACCCTCAGCCTTTATAACCACTTTAACTTACAAAGGTTATTCCAATTTCAGATTTTTTTTGTAACTTACATAGCTCATTCAAATTTCACATGTTGGAGTAACACTTCCTCTATAGCAGCCTTTCTCTACCTTTTCAACACTGAGGAACCCTTGATATAACTTTCTGGTCTCAGGGTACCCCTGCTAAAAATTACTATATCAGCAACTCATGATACATAAGTGTGACGATCAGTGGGAAGAATGCTCCTTACACTTGTGGACACCGGGAAGAATTACCCCTTACAGATAGCTAAAAATATCAATGGTGGCAGTGAGAACTTATCTGAGAGGCAGAAATTGCTAATTTCTCAAGGAACCCCCAGCAACCACTGGACGAACCCTAGGGTTCCATGGAACCCTGGTTGAGAAAACCTTCTCTATAGTAAATACAGCTAAATAATTGATTCCAAGCAGAAGCAACATGCTGTCATTGAGTTTTTGATGAAGGAGGGTTTCAGGCTGTCCACCAGGCATAGAAGTCTACAGAATGTTTACAGAGATGACACCATTGACAAGAGCAAGATATCTTGTCAGTGGTGTCGTCAATGTAAACATTCTGTAGCCTTCCATGAATGTTGGCCAGCCTAAAACCCTCTTTCATCAAGAACTCAATGACCACATGTTGCTTCTGCTTGAAATACAGATTTCACATGTTGGTAGAGTAACTTTTCCTCTATAGCAACTCTTCTTCTTTTCATTGCAGGTAAATAATGGATTCCAAGCAGAAGTAACATGTTGTCACTGAGTTCTTGACAAAGTTTTTGATGAAGGAGGGTTGCAGGCCATCAAACATTCATGGAAAGCTACATAATGATTACATAAATGACACCACTGACGAAACATCTTGCTTTTGTCAATGGTGGCATCTCCGTAAACAATCTGCTGCCTTCCATGACCGATGGAGAGCCTGAAACCCTCCCTCGTCAAAAACTCAATGACAGCATGTCGCATCTGCTTGGAATCCATTATTTACCTGCAATGAAAAAGAAGAAGAGTTACTATAGAGGAAGAGTTACTATAGAGGAAGAGTTACAATACCAACATGTGAAATCTGGATTCCAAGCAGAAGCAACGTGTCATTGAGTTCTTGATGAAATAGGGTTGCAGGCCGATCAACATTCATGGAAGGCTACAGAATATTTCCATAGAGGACACAACTGTCAAGACATCTTGCTCTTGTCAATGGTGTCATCTCTGTAAACATTCTGTAGACTTCTATGGCTGGTGGACAGCCTGCAACCCTCCTTCATCAAAAACTCAATGACAGCATGTTGCTTCTGCTTGGAATCAATAATTTAGCTATATTTACTATAGAGGATGAGTTACTTCAACATGTTAAATTTGAATGACATATGTAAGTCAATAAAAAATGTCCTCTTTTGTGTTTTAGGTGTAATATCGCTTTACCTTTAACTAGTCTCTGCTGAACACATATAAAGCCAGATATATTTTCTTCAACGTTAGATTTAATTAAAATCCTGCTTACGGCCCACACCAGGAAACGGGTAAGCACGGCATGCCAACACCAATGACATCACCGATTATTCCTTCTACAGTAGTTATCTAATCATAAAGAGAATTCTCGCAAATGCCATTTCCTTTCGAGCAGGTGACCTTAGACTGGCTCATCTCATCCACCGTCTGTTGGGTAACAACACAATTACAATTAGCTTCATCGATAGAGCGGCGGCAGGAAAGCATTAAAGCAAACCTGCGGAGAAAAAATAAAATAAAATAAAAACATCTTTAAGAAGAATTCTGCTTAGCGTGAAATATTGAACCCAGGAACATCCCACATCGATGGGGTAATTGCATTATTTTGCGATTTGGTATAGAATGATAAAGAACGCAAGCTTCGTCGTGTGGCCGGGTCTATCTCCTTCCATCCCTCTGCACTCTTGAATGCCATTACCAACTACTGTTGCATTTTCAATTACATTGATTTTTCAAGTTCTCTTTCCAAATCTCTCCCATCCAGTATAATTAGCTTGAAATGTATAGAATTTATAATCGAGAGAAATGAAGTGCCCCTTGGAAAAAAAAATAAAAAATGCTTGTAACTCAAACAAAAAGGTTTCTATTGATAAAGAAATTTACAGTAAGAATAAAGACAAATTTACAGGGCAATAAAAGCAACCTAAGGAGAAGTGTGAGTAGATTTAATTAGAGAGATGTAAGCTTTATACTGACTAAACAAATATGGTTCTTTGCAAAAGTTCTCATTGTAAGGCTAGAAGTGGCCGTAGACGGCAATCATACAATCATGCTATTTTCTGACGCCCCGTAGCACTAAACAGGTCGCATGTAATCAGTACAATCTCCTTAACCCCTGACTGTTGTCTCCCGTTGGCCCTCTAAGGCCTCATTTACATAAGCGGTTGGTGTGGCCCTAAAAAAAAAAAAATCTGCAGTCGAGCCACATTTTTACCCATCCCCAACTGCCCCCCCCCCTTAACCACTTGACCTTCAGAAGATTTACCCCGCTTCATGACCAGGCTATTGTTTGCTATGCGGCACTAAATTACTTTAACTAACAACTGCGCAGTAATTCTACCCTGTACCTAAATGAGATTTATATCATTTTTTTCCCACAAATAGAGCTTTCTTTTGGTGGTATTTGATCACCTCTGGGTTTTCTTATTTTTTTACTCTATAAACAAAAAAAAATAAAAAAAAAATAAACTAAAAATGATATTTTTTTTTACTTTCTGCTATACAACATCCAATAAAAAGAATTGAAAAAAAAAATCGATTTTCTTGACAAATTTAGGCCAATATATATTCTGCTGCATATTTTTTGGTAAGAAAAATCCCAATAAGTGTATATAAAAGATAAAACGTCTACAAACAATGGTATATATACTGGAATTATTATTATTATTTTTTTATACTAGTAATGGTGGTTATCAGCATCTCTATAGTGGGACTGTGTGCGTTGGTCAATCTGACACTAACTGACACTGGAGGGGAACTGGCTTACTGACACTGACCTCAACCAGTGATACTAAGAGTCCTTTCACACTGGGGCGGTGGGGGGTGGTAGCAGTAAGTGCTGTGAACAAGGCTTATCGCCGAAACTAGTCTGCTGCTGACTGTACTCACTATGAAAGCTTGAAAATAAATACACTTGATGGTATGGAGTTGCTGGCTGCTTTTATTCGGTGGTAGCGGTAAAGGTCCACTAGTTTTAGTGTCGCTTTATAGGTGCTATTTTTAGCGCTAAAGCACTTGGAAAATGCTTCCAGTGTGAAAGGGGTCTAATACAGTGATCAGTGCTAATACTATACTTTGTCACTGTACTAATGACACTGGCTGGGAAGGGGTTAAAATTTAGGGGAAATTAAATGGTTAACTGTGTGCCTAACTATGTTTAAAGTGTGTACTGTGTGCTGTTTTTACAAAGTGATATGACTCTTTTTTTTGCTTTGCAGGGAAGAAAAGAAGGAAAAAAACTCTCTGTAGAGAGCTCTGTGTTGTTCACCAACACAGGGCCCTCTTCTGTCATTCGCTCAGCCAATCAGCAGGTCCCGGCCATAAAACATTGGGATAGAGAGGGGTGGCAGATACTCAATGGTGGGTAAGGTGGATGGGTCTGGCAGCAAAACTCATAATAGACTGATAAGGAGGATGACCCGCATAGAGGTAGGCCAACAAGGAGGGCTTGCAATCATCAGAGATATAACAAGGGAGTCAATTATTATCTTTATGGTGTCATTGGTTAAGAAGGGGTACATTTGGATATGCTACAGAGGTGAAGTTGGCAAGAATTGGACAGTGGTTGGACATACATATGTAGCACTGCCCCCGTAGGGATTGCTGTGTGTAGGCTTTCCTGGGCCTCCCCGGGATATCTTGCAGCCAGTTGCTAGGTGTCTTCACATGACCACCCTTACTCTCATCTGCTCGTTATCCAATAATCAATCCAGGGGTTTGGTTTTTTGGTATTTATTGTTGGACCTTAGATGGGAGAAGGGAATAGTGGGATACTCCAACTGGAACTATTTACAGATGAGGACAACTCTCACTTGGCCTCACCGGGTTGAATGTGGTAGCAGACTCTCCGCTATACCATACTGCACTAAAATAAGTCCTTTGCTTGCTCTGGCATCAGAATTGATGAAACTGTTCTATCTTCAGGACACTCACTGGCAGTGGCGTCACTAAGGTTAATGGCGTCAACCCCTGCTCATGTTTTACTGCACCGCCGCATCGGAGTGGCTTTCCCCTGGAGCCTGCCACAGTGCTCTGTCCTGCTGCTGTGGAGTGACAGCATGAGCAGAACAGAGCAGTAGACACTTGGAAGGCAAACACATGAGGCTCTTCTGTCTAGCCTGCCAGAGTGTTGATGGTGTCACCCAAGGCTCAACCATGCCCCCACTACAACCCCCCGACAGGGGGAGCACACTGCATAAAAGGGTAGGTGGGGTCGAATTGCATGCTACATACAGGGTGCAGGACTCAGGATTGTGTGCTACTTACGGCTTGCAGGACTCAGGATTGTGTGCTATCTACAGGGTTTAGGACTCAGGATTGCATGCTACATACAGGGTGCAGGACTCAGGATTGTGTGCTACCTACAGGGTGTAGGACTCAGGATTGTGTGCTACCTACGGGTTGCAGGACTCAGGATTGTGTGCTACCTACGGCTTGCAGGACTCAGGATTGCATGCTACATACAGGGTGCAGGACTCAGGATTGTGTGCTACCTACAGGGTGCAGGACTCAGGATTGTGTGCTACCTATGGGTTGCAGGACTCAGGATTGTGTGCTACCTACAGGGTGTAGGACTCAGGATTGTGTGCTACCTACCATGAGCAGACCCTATCAATGGATCACTGCTCCCTGGTAGTCAGAGAGCATCTCAATTTACTTGACAGCCTTCTTGGTAAGCAAAAAGACCCAAAAACAATATTCTCTTCTAGCACCCACCTAGGAGGGTGCTACACGTAAATGAAAGCATTGCCATCCTTTCATTTAGGTGTGCCTATTTTTGGTTCATATCACAGTCTTTAATGGCTAACGTGGTCCTGAACATACCTCTGTGTCATAACAGACTGGACTTCAATGTGCATCATTCGTTTTTCTGCCAACTGTTTTCTCCAAAACCACAGTACCGATATGGCTAAGCATCTACTCTTATGCCTCATATATTTCTATATGCTATGTCATGCTCCCATGCTCCAACACTGTCAGTGGTATTCAATGCATACGAAACTCATAAAATGGTTTATACATTTAACTCAAGCATATCATAAATTCTGATCTTGGGATTACAGGTCCAAGAAATATTGATCCCTCTTTTAAGATCGATACAATATTACTGTTGGCGGCTTCATGATAAAGTGCCTAAAGGTTCCCTTGTTGAGAGGCATTTTATAGCTCTAGATCTGACAGTTAAGTTCTTCAGCTATTGTGGAACTAGAAATCCCAACAAGCCCCGTCATCCAAGAATGGAGCCATCTACTGCAAGATTACATAAAGTGTACCATCAAATGGCACTACACCATCATTCTCAGTCAATACATGTGTTGCACCCTGCCAGTTAGTGTAAGTAGCTAGGCAAATTTAGTTTATCTTCTCCGCAATCAGTGGGGCAGGGGTTGATTGTTTCAGTCTGCTCAATGTTTCACAGGCTGCTGGTTGGTTTTCCTGCTTTCTAGCAGCTGATGTAAGGAGGGTGGTGTGCTACGGAGATTGAGTATTAATGATACAACCAGCCCTTTGAGGGCAACCATAATGCTGATGCGGCGGATTAAATTTAGTTTGACACCTCTGTTCTAGAAGCATAGTGGGAACGGTGTGATCCAGGCAATCCCTGGGAAGGTGTGACCAGTAGGTGGCTGGGAACCCATAAATAGTATGAGGCTGGATCCTGGGTTCAGACCTACCTGAAGAGCCCCCTGTCTAAGGGGCTCTGCCCCTTAGGGCAGTCTTTCGGCCATACTGTTTGGAGGCCATCAAGGTCCCAGTCCTAGTCTAAGATTGGAAGCTTATTTTCCAAACTCTTTTTTTGTATTTTTTGGTCTAAAGAAGCTCATTGAGTATCGGAGGATACCCGGTGGAGGTCAGGGAGTCCAGCTGTCCTGTGGTATCGTGAGTGTGGCTCCCTTACTGAAGAGGGCTTGGTGGATATCAGAAGCAGAACTAATGATCCTGAGACCTACAGTATGTGCTGAGCCCTAGCGACTGTGTAAGCAGTTCTCATCTCTTCAGAAGCAAGTCCTAGACACTTGCCCATCCATTACTGAATGTTTTGGAAGCTGTCCGTTAGAATAGGAGAGGTATCCTTGGTCATGTCAGTCCTTTTTGAGTATTCCAGCCTTTCTCCTCACCCATCCAAGTTCAATCCAGCGATAAAATTCCAAAAGATGCCCCCAGACTGTTTCTTGGAGGCAATGAGAATCAATAAACTTTGAGGGTTGATTTGGGGCTCCTATCCAGATAGCCAATACTGTCACTTTGTGTTTCCTTGAGTCTTTCCTACAATACTGTACCTTAGCATTGTGTGTTTGCATGACTATTGACGGGATATGATCATCTAAGCTCCCTTGAGCCAAGACTTGGAAATGGGAATGGAACTGTATTAGTGCTCTATAACAGTGGTCATCAACCCTGTCCTCAGGACCCCCTAACAGGCCAGGTTTGCAAGATAACTGAAATAAATTACAAGTGATATAATTTTCTGCTCAGTGATTGTGGTATTCTAGTCTGCATCTTCCCAAGGTAATACTTAAAACCTGGCCTGTTAGTGGGCCCTGAGGACAGAGTTGATGGCCACTGCATAGGGTTACCACATTAAAAAAGATAACAGAATATGGCCTACTAATTATTCAAATGTATGCATTTAAATAACTCTGAATCCTCTTAAAGGGTGCCTTTCAGTAAATTTAAAGCTGAACTCCAATTCAGCTATGCCCCGCCTCCCCTCCTCCTGCCCAATCACAGAAGTCTTAGCCCTTGTACACATGGTCGGACATTCCGACGGAAAATGTCAGATCGGACCGTGTTGTCGGATAATCCAACCGAGTGTGGGCTCCATCGGACTGTTTCCGTTGGAATATCCGACCGACAAAGTTTTAGAGCTGTGCTATAAAATTTTCCGACAACATGATCCGATCGGACTTTGTCCGATTGTGTGTAGAGAATTCCTATCGGACAAAGTGCCACGCATGCTCAGATCAAATTCCTAGACCAAAGCTATTGGCTACAAGCCTGAACGTAGCCCCGTCGTAACGAAATAACGCCATCGTGTTACGAACGATCGGATTTTCCGACAACTGTGTCCAGCCATGTGTATGCAACACCAGTTTCGGACAAAATCCGACGGATTTTGTTGTCGGAATGTCCGACAGTGTGTACAAGGGCTTAGGCTACTTTAACACTGGGGGGTGATGGCGTCGGCAGTAAAGCGACATTAGTTTTAGTAGCGCTTTACCATTGTTTTAGCGGGGTGCTTTTCTGCTGCCTACGGGGCACTTTTAACTCCCGCTAGTGGCCAAAGAAGGGGTTAATAGCGCCTGTGTAGTGCTGCTGCCGAATCGCTTTGCAGGCGCTTTGGCAGCGCTGCCCATGCATTCCAATGGACAGGGGCGGTGGAGAGTGGTGTATACACCACTCCTAAACCACAGCAGAGATGCTGCTTGCAGGACTTTTTTTTAACATCCCGCAAGCGCACCACCCTAGTGTGAAAGCACTCGGGCGTTCACACTGGAGTGACAGGAGAGGTGCTTTACAGGAGCTTTGGCAGCGCTTCCCATGCATTCCAATGGGCAGGGGCGGTGGAGAGTAGTGTATACACTGCTCCTAAATCGCCCCAAAGATGCTTCTTGCAAGACTTTTTTTAACGTCCCGCAAGCGCACCACCCCAGTGTGAAAGCACTCGGCATTCACACTGGAGTGACAGGAGAGGCACTTTACAAGCACTTTGGCAGCGCTGCCTATGCATTCCAATGGGTAGGGGCAGTGGAGAGCGGTGTATACACCACTCCCAAACCGCCCCAAAGATGCTACTTGCAGGACTTTTTTTAACGTCCCGCTGTTCTGCCTCTGTTGCGAAAAAATCGGCGGGTCCTGGCGGACATCGAATTGGACACAGCGGAAGTGGGCCTGCAAGTGGCGGTGCACGTGCAGGCCACAGACCCGGAAGCGCAGGGTCACGTATCTGTAGGTGATTTTGAACAGAGGAGCCAGTTAACTCACAGTGTGAATTCACTTTCCTTCCTAGAATTCCTAGAATTCAGCTTTGAACAGGTTCAATGACCTGGATGTCATTCAACCCGGAAGTGGACCAGCAGCGAGCCTGTATAAGAATTGCTGAAAATACTAATTTAAACTAAATCAGTTTGAAAATAAGACAAACTTCTTTCTTCGGAACAGAGAAAGATATGAATCTGCAAATTTTTTTTTTTTTTTAAAGTTAGCAAAAATCTTTGTGATGCATATATTTTCCCTCCAGGGGATTTTTTTTTTCTTTTTTCTCAACAAAATCGGAGTCACTGTTTACGCTGATGTTCAGCTTAGCATTTCCCCTGCATTATAATGTGACAAACTAAGCAGAGTTAAGACCTAAACTTCTTTCCAATGAATCATGGATGACTTTCTACCTCCCTGCTAAGTCTGCAGCTGCATAATTAAGTCAACAAAACCGCCACAGTAGCTACTTAACATCTTCTCTTCATCTCTGCCAACAAGACTGGAAAATGCAGCTAATGCCACAGCCTTCTGGGCTTTTTAAAACGCAGCAACAAACTAAATGCGCTTTAGGAGAAGTCGGGCGCTGGGAAAGCTGGTAATTTAACATTTTGATGATTAGCAAAAAAAAAAAAAATGAAAACTAGTAAGAGCTTTTTGTTCTGAAGGCTGTATCTAAAATGCCAGCTCTGTACTGGACTAGAACTTACCACCTCTAGGTATTTGGGACCTTCTCATGTCTCATGGAAATGTCGTTTGAGGCTCAGAGACTTTTACGTTTTTATTTTTAGGAAGTTTCTGAAGACCAGTTCACTGACCGATGGGGCGGCATTGAATAAGGTTGCTGGTGCTGCGTCCCAGAGCGGTCCTGTGTAAGTCTTTCAGGGCTCACTGCACAGGGGTGGTTGGCACCAAAGAGGTTTTGTGGCCCAAGGAGAAGTCAACATGGCACCAGATGCAGTTCTGGTACAGGGGTGATCAAAGCCCCATACACACTATCAGATTATCTGCTGAGTTTTTCCTTCAGATTTACCAAAACCATGTAGTAGAAGGGCCTACCTGATTGCATACACATTGAGGTTTGTCCTCATATTATATGGTTTTGGTAAATCTGAAGGAAAAACTCAGCAGATAATCTGATAGTGTGTACGGGGCTTTAGAAGCTGAGGCTGGGGGAACTTAGGGTAGGTTAGTTGAGGATGTGGAGAAGAAGATTGGGATGCTCAGAGGTAAAGAATGTCACCAGCACACCCAGGATCTCTACAAGTCCAAAGCTTTATTCAGCGATCATATCATTATGGCAGATTGCAACTTTCCGGAGCCACGCAGGACCCCTTCATCGCCTTATGCCTGATGAAGTGGTCCTGCGTGGCTCCGTTGAAATCTGCCGTAACAATGCGATCGCTGAATAAAGCTTTGGACTCGTTCTGGAGATCAATGGTATGCCGGTGACATTTTCTTGCTCTGATTAGATACAGTTTCAGCTGGTGGTCGCTTTAGCACCCACTTACAGTATATGCACAGCCATTTCTACAGGAGCAGGTGCATTGGGAATAGAGCATTGGAAGATAAGTCTATTTTGGGCCATGGCTTCTGGGTTTGGTGTGCACCTTGCAAGTAGCTAGAGTAGGGACAGGTCATCCGTCTGTCAAGGACAGTGTTTAGCACCAGGGAAAGGTTTCAGGTGAGTAGGGAACATACAGGGACAAGCCAACCTACCTGGAAGCCTTCTGCCACTGACACATCGCTGTTGCATCCTGTGGGTGCTACCGGATGGGTTTTCTTCCCGTCGGTCTTGTTGCGTGTTGTTGAACTTCAATTACAATATACTGTATTCCATTTACTCTGCATCTGGACTCTAAACAGTGGCTTTACTAAAGGCAAATAGACTGTGCACTCCGTGCACTTCATGTGCAGTTGCTCCAGAGCTTAATAAATGAGCAGAAGCTCTGCTGACTTCCATCATCCAATCATGTGCAAGAAAAAATGCATTTTTTTTTTTTACTCTCCTTGCATGTGATTGGGTATTTTTTGCAAAGTGAAACTTTGACTCATTTACTAAGCTTCGGGGTAACTGCACTTTGGAAAGTGCACAGTCTATTTGTCTTTAGTAAATCAACTTCTATGTGTTTTCTGCCGCCTCACCATGCTGCATAACCAACACACTTGTCCATTAAGGGGGAATTAAACTGTGATAGGGATGGCTAGCATTTTTTTCCATAGCACATATATATATATATATATATATATATATATATATATATATATATATATATATATATATATATACACACTTACCGACAACTTTATTAGGTAGACCTGTTCGACTGCTTGGGTAACACAGATTGCTAATTAGTCAATCACTTGGCAGCAACTCGATGCATTTAGGCATCTAGACTTGGTGAAGACAATTTGCTGAAGTTCAAACCGAGCATCAGAACGGGGAAGAAAGGAGATTTAAGTGATTTTGAATGCGGCATGGTTGTTGGTGCCAGTCTGGCTGGTCTGAGTATTACAAAACTGCTGATCTACTGGGATTATCACACGCAACCATCTCTCGGGTTTACAGAGAATGGGCCAAAAAGGAGAACATATCCAGTGAGTGGCAGTTGTGTAGAGGAAAATGTCTTGTTGATGTCAGAGGTCAGAGGAGAATGGGCAGACTGCTTCCAGATGATAGAAAAGCAACAATATGACTGCAATCTATACACTGGGGGGAGAACCTCTGGGGGAATCTAGGATGGAAAAGGACCTGGGGGTCCTAGTAGATGATCGGCTCAGCAATGGCATGCAATGCCAAGTTGTTGCTAACAAAGCAAACAGAATATTGGCATGTATTAAAAAGAGGATCAACTCCAGAGATAAAACGATAATTCTCCCGCTCTACAAGACTCTGGTCTGGCCGCACCTGGAGTATGCTGTCCAGTTCTGGGCACCAGTCCTCAGGAAGGATGTGCTGGAAATGGAGCACAAAGAAGGGTAACAAAGCTAATAAAGGGTCTGGAGGACAATAGATATGAGGAAAGGTTGTGAGCACTGAACTTATTCTCTCTGGAGAAGAGACGCTTGAGAGGGGATATGATTTCAATTTATAAATACCGTACTGGTGACCCCACAATAGGGATAAAACTTTTTCATGGAAAGGAGTTTAACAAGACTCGTGGCCACTCATTAAAATTAGAAAAAAAGAGGTTTAACCTTAAACTACGTAGAGGGTTCTTTACTGTAAGAGCAGCAAAGATTTGGAATTCCCTTCCATAGGTGGTGGTCTCAGCGATAGATTCTCCTTGACTATTAGATAAGCACCTGAACAACCACAACATACAGAGATATACTGTACAAAGTAATACTGACATATAATCACACACATAGGTTGGACTTGATGGACTTGCGTCTTTTTTCGACCTCACATACTATGTAACTATGTAACTATGTACCAGTAACTCAAATAACCACTCGTTACAACCAAAGTATGCAGAATACCGTCTCTGAATACACAACACATCGAACCTTGAAGCAGATGGGCTCCAGCAGCAGAAGACCACATTGGGGGCCACTCCTGTCAGCTGAAAACAGGAAACGGAGGCTACAATTCGCACAGGCTCACCAAAATTGGACAATAGAAGATAGGAAAAACATTGCCTGGTCTGATGAGTCTGGATTTCAGCTGCCACATTCAGATGGTCGGGCCAGAATTTGGTGTAAACAACATGAAAGCATGGATCCATCCTGCCTTGTATCACCGGTACAGACTGGTGGTGGGGGTGTAATGGTGTGGGGGATATTTTCTTGGCACATTTTGGGCCCCTTAGTACCAATTGAGCATTGTTTAAATGTCACGGCCTACCTGAGTATTGTTGATGACCATGTCAATCCCTTTATCACTACAGTGTCCCCATCTTCTGAAGGGTCCTTCCAAGCAGGATAATGCACCATGTCACAAAGATCAGATCATCTCACCACTGGACAATGAGGTCACTGTCCTCCAATGGCCTCCACACTCACCAGATCTCATCCAATGGCCTCCACACTCACCAGATCTCATCCAATGGCCTCCACACTCACCAGATCTCATCCAATGGCCTCCACACTCACCAGATCTCATCCAATGGCCTCCACACTCACCAGATCTCATCCAATGGCCTCCACACTCACCAGATCTCATCCAATGGAGCACCTTTTGGATGTGGCAGAACGGGAGAGTCTCATCATGGATGTGCAGCCGACAAATCTGCAGGAACTGCGTCATCATGTCACTATGGACCAAAATCTCTGAGGAATGTTTCCAACATCTTGTTGAATCTATGGCAAGAAGAATTAAAGCAGTTCTGAAGGCAAAAGGGGGTCCAACCTGGTACTAGCAAGGTGTGCCTAATAAAATGGCCGGTGAGTGTGTGTGTATATGTATATATGTATATATACACACATATATATATATATATATATATATAAATCTAATCACATTCTCCCCTACACCTACAAATGAAAAAAATGGAGGGAAGGGGCATCAGTTTCTTTTTTTTTTTTTTTTTTAAGTAGCCGTATTACGATTCTGCCTTTATCATCACTGTATCATCATCATGTACACCAAGTCCAACATGTATTATCATGTACAACAAGCAGGTATCACCATTGGAGCTGCGGAGACGCAAGACATCAATATTAGGTCTATTAACCTTTCTGTGACTGAGACAGAAGAGATTTTCTTGGCGGGCGAGTGATTCACAGCTCGGCGGCGGCGGCGCCCAGGGTTAATTTGCTTTATAAATAGACCCTGTGTATTACAATGTTTGCATTTCTCTATCAAAACCCCAGACATGAATGAGAAAGAGATGAGGATCTCTCGGCAACTTCCCCAGTGAGATGGCTTTCCCTTTACAAAATGTATAGATAATTTGGTTTTTTTTTGTGTGCTAGGCATATTTTCCTGTCTATATTTTTTCATTGGAATCATCACAAGGTATCTGACCTTTTCCATGAGCGGAATGATAACTGCCTTGAAAAAGCCCTTTAAATTCACCTTTTTTGACAATTTTTGTAGATCTGTTTTGGATGTCAAAATCAGGACCGGGACAAGGGGTGGAGCAAGAGGGGAGGCTGCCCTGGACACTGTAGTATCATGTGAGGTGGGGGGGTGTCAGAAATAAATTGGGGGGGGGGGTAGTGTTGGGAGGGGGAATTTGGGAGGCATCGGGGGTAAGAATTGTTCTAGAAGGGGACATTTGATGGGGACTGCTAGGAGTGGTGATTTTTGGGGGATTCGTGTTGGGAGAGGGGATGCGAGAAGAGGATCTGTGATCAGAGGGGGGGGGGGGGTTGTGCTAGCAGAGGTAATATGGTAAAGGGGGAAGGAAATTTGTGCTAGTAAGGATGATGGGGGGGGGATTTGTGCTAGGAGTGGGGATTGGGGGGTTGTAGTGGGGAGGGAGGATTTGGGGTGAGGGGGAGAGGATGTGTACTTGGAGGGGAAATTTGAGGGGTAGAGGATTTGTGCTGGGAGAAGTGAGTTTTAATGTGGTGGGGGGAAGTTTGTGCTAGTAGGGATGATTGGGGTGGTGGGTTTGTTCTAGGAGAGGGGATTGGGGGGGGGGGTTTGCACTGGGAGGGGGGATTTGGGGTGTGGGGGGGAGGATGTGTACTTGGAGGGGAAATTTGAGGGGTAGAGGATTTGTGCTGGGAGAAGTGAGTTTTAATGGGGTGGGGGGAAGTTTGCGCTAGTAGGGATGATTGGGGGTGTGGGTTTGTTCTAGGAGAGGGGATTGGGGGGGTTGCACTGAGAGGGGGGATGATGTGTACTTGGAGGGGAAATTTGAGGGGTAGAGGATTTGTGCTGGGAGAAGTGAGTTTTAATGGGGTGGGGGGAAGTTTGCGCTAGTAGGGATGATTGGGGGGGTGGGTTTGTTCTAGGAGAGGGCATTGGGGGGGGTTTGCACTGGGAGGGGGGATTTGGGGTGTGTGGGAGAGGATGTGTACTTGGAGGGGAAATTTGAGGGGTAGAGTATTAGCGCTAAGAGAAGTGATTTTTTTGGGGGTGGGGAGTTGTGCTGTGGGGATTTGAGGAGAGAGAAGACGTAAGCTGGGAGGGGGTATGGAGGGTGGGGAAGATTGTGCTGGGAGGGGGAATTTCAGCAGGGGGCAGATTTGTCCTGGGAGGGGGGGGGGGGGTTATGCTTAGAGGGTAAGCATGCAGATTAGTGCAATTTTTTTTCAATAGGGGGGTTGATTTTTGCTGACACATGACGTTCATACATCTTCGGGGTAGGGGTCTTGACGCAGTTTGGTATGTTTGCCCTGGGCTCTAGATCTCTAGATGGCCTTGTCCCAGCACTGGTTAAAACCTCCATGTAGACCAATCTTGCTCAACCTTTTTAACCAAGAGGAACCCCTAAAAAAACTTCTGGGTCTTTAGGAACCCTTTCTAAAACCAGTTCATTGGGAATCAATAGGAAAACTGTGCACATTTTTGGCCAGAATGAAGAATGTAACCCTTAGCCTTTTTCAACTGCGGTAAAAACGCTTGAGCCCCAGTTTTACCGCCGGCCTAAAATCAGCAAACCAGCTTACAGGGGGGCTGTTCACAAGCTTTGCGTCACAGACAGAGCACATTTAATGCAGCATGTCCAGTTGACTGTCCATCAAGCTCAGCCATTCAAGTCAACGAGGACAAGTTACAACCAAGAGCAAAGCACTTGGCTCGGGATTGTGGCACACTAGTTCCATTGTAGATTGTCACGCAGCAAAAATAAATAAATAAATAAAAGGCACTCAGGAGGTGACAAGATTGCCTCTAAAACATTCTAAAGAAAATGATCCACTGCTTATCACTTTTCAGAACGTAGGCTAGTGTGAAATTAGCCTAACATTGATGGTCAGTGGGAAGATTGCTGCTTATATTGGTGAATAATGGTCAGTGGGAAGAATAAATGAACATAGAGGGCGCAGACTAATGCCCCGTACACACGATCGATCAATTCCGGCTGCAAAAGTCCGATGTGAGCTTTTGGTCGGAAATTCCGACCATGTGTATGCAACATCGAATTTTTGCTGGCGGAATTCCCGCCAGCAAAAGATTGAGAGCAGGTTCTCTATTTTTCAGTCGGAAAAAGTTCAGATCGGAAATTGTACCAATCTGTAAAAATTCCTACGCATGCTCGGAAACAATTTGACGCATGCTCAGAAGCATTGAACTTCATTTTCTTGGCTCGTCGTAGTGTTGTACGTCACCGCGTTCTTGACAGTCGAAAGTTCAGAGAACTTTTGTGTGACCGTGTGTATGCAAGCCAAGCTTGAGCAGAATTCCGTCGGAAAAACCATCCAAGATTTTTCCAACGGAAGTTCCGCTCGTGTGTACGGGGTATAAGTGCAGTAAAAAAACTTCTATAAAAAGTAATAGAGCCAAATGGTCTCTTAAACACTGAAAAGTCAGGGGAGCATATAAAAATCCATGGTGAGAATGCCACTCCATTCCAAATTTCCAAGAGCAACACCGCTATCTGGTGCAGGAGATCACCACTACCAGAGAGCGGACTCTGTCAGATCACACACTATAGCCAATCACAGCAGGGAGGCCTAGTGATGTCACACACTCCTGGTGGGGATATGGGTGTGGCTACGCGTTTCACGACTAAAGCATTACATTGCATACATCGGGTGTACCCTGGGGGTGGATCCTTGATACTCAGCACTCACAGGAAGTAGGTGGAATGATGCGGGGTATCATGTGAGTGGTGATGGATCATCAGAATAGGAGTTTCTTTGGTGGGACAGTGGTGAGCATTGCAACAAAAGCTAAATTTAATTTTTCTGGGGGAATGATATTTCTAAAACCCAACCCTGGGATAAAAAAAAAACCTTGTAATCCACTGCAGTTAATGCATTTTAGGTCTCAGGGGAGCTGAAGAGGCTGTATTACTTCTCTTACACCCTGCTCTGGCATGCTCCAGCATTGTCTTCTTCTCTCCTCCACTCCAGGCAGTAGGCAGTTTTTCTACCATTCAAGATAGTGGCACCCAGAAACAGTCTTGGGCTTGTGGACATCTACGCAAGGGAGGCTTACAGGTAAATAACATGTAAGAAATATATTACATGCACATACTGTATAATCTTATAGGAAGATTGTTGGTAAATGAATGGTGTGGAGTCAAGGTCCTCTTAAGTTGGGTGCAGGAAGGGGTGCAGAGAGAAAAAGGAAGAATATGGATTTGGGCTTTAAAGTGGAACTTCCCTCTCCCAATCAACATTGATTTATTTTCATTATCATGCTGCTAGCATTCGTAAATAGATAAGAAAGTACAGTATATCCTTGGTTTGAGAGTAAATTGGTTTGAGAGCATTTTGAGAGCATTTTGCAAGACAAGCACATTTTTTTAATACATTTTGACTTGATATACGAGCAGGGGCGCACTGACAACTCATGGGGCCCCCGGGCAATCAGAGATTATGGGGCCACACAGTAAACACAAACACACACACAGTATACAATCACATAGTATACACATACATGTACACACAGTATACACAGACATGTTTCTATTGACTGAGAAGGTACTGTAGAGGTGGAGCAGCTATAATCTCGGGATTTTTAGACCAAAAGGATGTCGGTAAGGGACATTTCAGAGACAGATGTAAAAGAAAAACACAATTTTTTACATACTGTCCCTGGTTTTACTGAGGCTGGCAACCCTGATGGGGCCCCCTAGTGGCATTGGGCCCTGGGGCAGTGCCCGAGTGGCCCAATGGTCAGTCCGCCCCTGTATACGAGTCATTTCTCAACAAAATTAAGCATGGAGACATGGGTGGATGGGGGGTTTACTTTGAATATTAAAAATGAATTAATTATTGTTTTTGGTTGGTGGTGCTCAGATGCAGTGAAGATCCACTTTAAAGGGGTAGAAGGGCCCGGAAGTCGAAGAAGAGTAGTCCAAGCTCTGCAACCTCCCTCTCATGCTCCAGTGAGGCACCAGTCGGCATTCAGAGAGGACATGCTGGCAGAGATAACACAGTGACGTTTCTTATATGCCAATTCAGGAAAATTCTAAATGGGACAACCAGGTGCAGATGATGAAACTTGGTACTGGAGTCCATACCTTGTGTCTCCTATGGCCTTTGCAAAACAACGATTTTCACATTTGACTGAAGTATATTTTTAAAGTCCCAGCTTGTACCGTCTCAGAAGAGCCATATGTCAAAAAAGAGAAGTCATGGTGTATTTACTCAGTGACACCTCAAGGGAGGAACATAACCCTGACAATCTGTTCTCGGAGATTGCTGCTTGAGCGACCTCGGTACTTTTTCCTTACAGCTGACCTGGATGTGCGGCATGTGTTTGCCTGTGACGAGCTTTATATAAGATGACAAGGTGCAATATTCCAATATTTGGCAGCTGGGATGAGGCTTCAGTAATCTCATTAGGAACAACGAGCGTCATTTCAATATCTCACGTCTCATAATTAAACTGTGAAAGTGTAACTTCACCTGTCTTATCGATGAAGAGAGGTGATCAAAGCTGGCAACACACCTCTGATTGTCCATTTCCACCAACTCATAAATGGCCGTTTTTTATTAAAGAATATAAATATAGAAATTTTTCACTTTTTGGTAGAGTAGGGAACATGTCCCATTGGAAATATTTCCTTCGTTTTTCCGACCCAACAGATGTAATGGAAACGTTCTCCAGATCTGAAATGGAAATTTTCTCCATTTGTCACTGGAACAGGTGTCCCCACCGGAAGGTTCACCTTCACACTGAAATGGATATTTTGATGATAGGCAACTCCTATCCTCATATTGATTAGTGGTTCCAAATTAATAACTACTGCAGTAGGGAACAGACACAAAAGATACGCTCAGCATCTTTCCAAATAACTATTCTCCTTTATTATGACGCATTTGAAGGTTTTTACACACATGATTACGTAGGTATCACATTAATATTACAATTGTACGTTTATGGTAACAAGGGGCATTACATAGGCAGGCTAATTCTAATCAGGACTCGAAAGAATGCAAAACATGTACTGAAAACATTGTTAGTGCCGTGTGCACAGTGAGGGCAGTGTGCAATACATATAAAATAGAATACAATTATATACAGAACCTACAAATTTCCATTACAACACCTTTTTCCAGTGAGTTGTAAAATGTTGGATTACCCATTGCTTTCTGCTTCAGTGACAATGATTACCAGTACAGAGAGGGTGAATCTACCCAGAGGGCACACAGACAGAAATAAAAGTATCGACTATACAAGAAGCACTAAAAGTGGCACACTAAGGGGCGGTCACACACCGGCCAAAACTTCCGCAGTGGATGACTTTTAAGAGCGTGGCTAAGCAGCCACTGTCAGGTGTTTAAGAGGGGACCAGTGGCGGCCCGTCTATTAGGCGCCCTTCTAATCCATATGCCCCAGCCCCCTAATCTACATGTGGGGCACCAGACGCATGGATTTCAATGGGATTTTTTTTTTGACTCACATGATTAGAGCCTGAGGATGGGCGCAGGAGCACTGCGCCCTGAGCCCACCCAGTTGTGTGACATTAATCCATTAGAAAGATGGAGGGGGGGTTGGTGTGGGGTGGTGGGATGGAGCGACGGGGGGGGGGGGGGGGGGGGGGTTGATTTGATCCCCCTGACCGATTGAGCACCAGTGGAGGGGACCCAATTATTATTTGTGTTCTCCAAACTTCCAAACCGCAATTGATAATGGGGAAAATGCACCCTAACCGCAAACCGAGCCAAACCTGGCTTGTACTTGTGACGCGGCCATGTTTGTCTACTCGGCATGCCAGTGCATGTGAAACAGCCTCCTCTGGCTGTTATTTAGCTTTTAAGTTGGTGGCCGGTGGATGGTAAAAGCGCAGCTCAGCCACCTATTTTTGCTGCTACCCTCCAGACCTCCCATGTGAAAGAGGTCTTATAGTCAAATAATCCAAACTGATGTATATTTACATATATATAAAAACAGCATAATATAATATAATTATTAGCATAGTGATATGATGCATTAAATAATACTATGTATTGATGTATGTAATAAATAATAAGTATTAATATAATAATATAATTGGTATAATAATATATGATTTATAATTAGTTATATTATGTTGGTAATTATATTAATAAATAATAATGAATAAATATTAGTATAATATAATTGATATAATAATATGATATAATGTTTGATATGCTTGATATATTAGTATACTATATATAGAATATATATATATATATATATATATATATATATATATATATATATATATATATATATATATATATATATATATATATATATATATATATATAAAATAATAATATGCCTCTTGTATAGTTGGAATATAGCAGCTCCACCTAAGCAAATCAACCCAATTAATGAACCAGTTTGTTGTAACACTGGACAATAATAATAGATCTAGCACATCTCCCTGTATGCGAAGCAATACAAATATTACAAGGAATATAACCATTAAAAAAGTAATTCTGGTAAATGACAAACAGAACCTAAAAAAAAAAAAAAACTCTTACTCTGAATACAGCTGGATTCCATGTAAAATCTGCAGTCACAAAGGGTGACTATAGCTATTTATATTATATATTATGTGAAAGAGGTCTTATAGTCAAAGAATCCAAAGTGATGTATATATATATATATATATATATATATATATATATATATATATATATATATATATATATATATATACTCTATATATAGTATAATAATATATCATGCATATCCAACATTATATCATATTATTATTATATTATATGATATATTATATTATACTAATATTTATTTATTATTATTTATTAATATAATTACCAATATAATATAACTAATTATAAATAATATATTATTATACCAATTATATTATTATATTAATACATATTATTTATTATATACATCAATACATAGTATTATTTAATACATTATATCACTATGCTAATTATTATATTATGCTGTTTATATATATATATATATATATATACACATTAAATAATAATATGCTTCTTGTATAGTTGGACTATAGCAGCTCCACCTAAGCAACTCAATTAATGAACCAGTTTGTTGTAACATTATTTTTACTTAATATTATTACTAAAAATGGATGCCATCGCATGGTAAGTGCGCTGTAAGCACTTCTTCTGTAACTTTTTTTTTTTTTTTTTTTTAAACTCTGTCCAGCTGCTTTAAAACACATATTAAAACTAAGAAAGCAGCCAATAAGTTATGGGTTGTTCTGTTCTATATATCTATCATTTAGAGAAATAAAAAAAAATAAAAAATCCACCTGACTAGCAGTTGTTCCTCTGTCTGAGTATATGCAGCTGCTTCACAGTAGGAGAGTAGAACATTGGGAAGAAAGCTACTTCCTTATAAGCAAAAAAAAAAACTCCAGAATTTGTCTGTGGACATCCTGTGCCGACTACAGATGTAATTGGGTCGCAGGGAAAAAAATCAAAATGCAATGCATCCACCAGATATTTTGGTTTTAGATATTGGATTAATGTCAAGCGAAAATGAGAAAGTGAAGAAAAAAATAAATATTTAATATCTGTCCCAAACTGTAGCAGGAAAGAACCCCACTTCTCCAGCATTTCCACACTTGGAGAGACGTTTGAAATTAAGCAGAGATAGCAGCTGAAGACAAGTGTATGCAAATGCGACAGGCCGCCCCTGGCTCTCCGCAAAGAGGGTTTTTAACAGTTTCACAGCATTTGCACCTAACACAAACAGCATCAAATTAAGGTAAAGTGTTTGCTTCTAATGTCTATGCAAATTAAGATCACACGTTGTCACAGACTTTCAGCTCTCAGACACTTTGAGTGATTTCCATGTCTCTCCCTCTCTCTCTCTCTTCCTGACCTTATTCTGAGAGGGGGACCTCTAAAGGGAAACTACAGCATATGTTAAGTCAGTACTGTAGCATTTCATTGAAGATAAAAAATCAAAAACAAAAAAACGTCCTTGACTTTTCTATTTCAAATTTAGATTTGCTGTTTCATATTTTCAAGATTTGTTTCCCATGTAAAGAAGATGTGTACATGCTCCCCCTAGTGGTCATTTTATATATCAAAGGTGGTTATGGCTACCCCTTCTTAAAGCCAAAAGCAAACCTTTATTATATTTCAGCTTACTAACTCTTAGATGTGATGACAGTGGCATAACTATAACCAGGGCCTTCTTTAATATTGATTGGACCCTGGGCAAAACTTATCTTGCCCCCTCCCCCCCCCCCCCCATGCAGTTTTGCTCTCCACCTGCTCTGAGACATACAATAAATAGCAGCTAAACTCAAAATCAGTTTACTTAATCAGATCAGGCAGCTATTGCGATTGGTTGCCAGAGGTTACAGTGTATCATTACCGCTCACTGACTGGTTGCTAGAGGTTACATAACACATTACAGCTCACTGACTGGTTGCTAGAGGTTACAGAACACATTACTGCTCACTGACTGGTTACTAGAGGTTACACAACACATTACGGCTCACTGATTAGTTGCTAGAGGTTACAACACATGATTTCTGCTTGTTGATTGGTTGCGGATACGACCTCAGGGGGGCATGATATACATATAAATGCCGCCGCCCGCCGCTATTTACATATGAATGTCTGTAATTTACATGTAAACACAGGGTAGATATCTGTACACAACAATAGGGCAGAGCTGGGCAGCATTAGTAGCAGCACTTCACACTGAGATATTGGGACACAGCACTGGACTAAAACCTCAAGCGACAAGGGAATTTAAACCAGGATAGTTGGCAAGTATGAGGCAGCTGCTTTGGGCCCCAAAACAATGACAGGGCCCAGGGCAGCTGCCCCTTTTGCCCTGCCTTAAAAACGGCCCTGACCCCCCCTGACCACCCATTTCTATCAGTCAAAGCATAGCTCCCAACTGTCCCTGATTTCGAGAGGGACTGTCCCTTGATTTGGAGCAATGTCCCTCTGCCCCTCATTCCTCCTCATTTGTCCCTCTTTTTGGTCTGAGCTATAGAGTTGTATATAAAATGCACTTTTTATCTTTAAAAAAACTGTTTCCCAGTGCTAAACCTTTCATCCAAATTCTAAATTGCTGCATTTGTACATTTTAAAAGCCACCATAAAGGAATAGTAGTGCTAAAAAAAAGTCCTTGTGGATTTAATTAACCTTTTTTTTATTTTTATTCTCCTTTAAGGGGGTGTGGCAGGGGGCGTGCCCGATGCCTGCATACATTTGTTAGTAGGTGTCCCACTTCAGTTGCAGGCCCCATTCACATCTTCTGCTGTGGGGCCCCTTCCTGCCCTCTGAATTCTTCTGGGAGTTTGGCGTCAGATGCCTACCTTCCCAGAGAGGACTAACAGAGTCCCTAAGGCAAACACAAGGCCCATGGGCAAAATCCAACCCACCAGGACATTTCATGTGGCCCTGGCACCTCTCCTGCAGCTGCGGCACCCCCCTTGTCCCCACCTTGTCTCAGCAGTCGGCAGCAGAGGAGGAGGACAGACCTCCTCCTACAAATCCTGCGTCTCTCTGTGCAGACACAGCACCCCCTCGTCTCCACCTTCCCTGGTCTCACCGTTCATCAGACTACAGAAGCTGACTCCAGCCCTCCTCCAGTCCTCCTCCAGACCCTGCACGTTCTGCTTCCCAGTCCGCCCCCAGCTTCTTTACAGCAGCAGCCAAAGGTACGGGGGTGCACTGTGATGTAAGGGGTGGTGGGGGACTCTTTACTTCTAATGGTGGGGGGCTCTTGACATCTAATATAAGGGAGGGTGCTCTGGACATCTAGTCTTACAGATACAACCAGCCCATAATGCTGATTCAGCCCATGATGAAATTGAGTTTGACACCCCTGCTCTAAGGGGACAATTTCCATACCTCCCAACATTTTGAAATGGGAATGAGGGACGCCTACTAGCAAATGTATGTAGGCATAGGACACGCCCCCCCCCCCCCCCTGCCCCCCTCCCTTAAAGAAGAATTAACCCAAAAAAAGGTTCATTCATTTTTTTACCACTACTATTCCTTTATATCGGCTTTTAAAATTGATAAATGCAGCAATTTTAAATTTGGATTAAAGGTTTAGCACTGGGAAACACTTTTTGAAGGATAAAAATTGTGTTTTATATACAACAATATAAATCAGACCAAAATGAGGGACAAATGAAGAGGGAAAAGGGGACAGAGGGACATTGCTCCAAATCCGGGGACAGTCCCTCGAATCTGGGACAGTTGGGAGCTATGAATTTCCCTTAACAGACGCCCCTTCCCTTGTTGCATTGTAGTGCCACCTACAGGAAAAAAAGAATGCCTACACCTGCCTACATATACCTTCACCCTGCCCAAATAACTCCCATAACACAAGTCATTTACTGCCAAATTTGCCTTATAAAACTCAACTGGGGTATTTTTTTTAATTTTTTAAAGGATGCAATTACAGTATCTATAGCAAGTGCACCTGGATCCTAACTACCCGAGCCAAGTAAAGTGTAGGACATAAAGTACCTTGTTTAGTAAATGCAAGGAAACTAATCTGCACACCCCAATGAGGCATCTGGTACATCGAGCGAATCCAGACCACCAGACAGTGGCGTGATACATTGTAATAAAGTAGAAAATGTTTACCTATTAGACTGGAACTCTTTATTTAAACGCCTGTCTCCCACTGTCATTTTACCTCCTGTTGTAAGCCAGGCTTCTGGAGGAGGCTTGCAGCTTGTTTATGTTCTAAAGGATTCATTGCCGCGCCGCACATAAAGGCTCAGCTGCGGCGGAGGACTGTACCGGGAGTGTAATGAGCGGTGATGAATAAAAAAAATAAAAATAATGAAAAATTGGGGAAAACAAGAAAAACTTCTTCTGCAATTTCCGTAGAGCCGTCTAGATCTCCAGACATATAACCCATCAACTATTCCGCCGGAGTTTTCCTGAAGCTAACGAACTGAAAGGTCGGCACCGTCTTGGGTAAAAATTAGTTCTTTATCACATTCTCTTTAAAAATTCCATCTTCCGAGTTTAAAAGAAGAATCCGTAATTCCATTCAATTCGACGCCATTAATCAGAGATGTTTCAAGGCTGCTGGTTCTTTATCAATTCTTGTTGTCATCTTCATGACATGGTGACAAGGTTTGATAAAGAGACAGCAGCCTTGCAAATGTAGCTGATAAATGATGAAAGACCAAAAGACCAAATGGAATCACGCTGCTTTAAACTTCATGGAAGACTGTATTAAGGAGTGAACGTGGACCCTCCAGATCCACTTGAGATCCCTGGACTTCACCACTCTGTAATGTAAATCATTGCTACAGACATGAGCCTGCTTCCTAAGCCTCCTGAGATACCCCCATCACATAACCCAAGAAGCTACAGAATCAGGGACACGCAGATGGCCAGCATCGAGGACTGGCTGCTGAACCCAGAATAGGTAGTTGACTTCTGATGACTGAGAAGGACCAAGATGGTGACATTCTCTATAAAAAATTCCATCTTCCAAGTTAAAAAGAAGGATTTGTGATTACATTCAATCCCAAGTCATTAATCAGAGATGTTTCAAGGTTTCTGTCTCTTTATCAGGCCTTGCTGTCAGCTTTATGACATGTCGGCAAGGTTTGATACAACAGACTTAAAAACATGGCAGATAAATGCTGAAAGACCAAATACAATCAGGCTTCTGTAAACATCATGGAAGACTGTAATAAGGAGTGAAAGTGGACCCTCCAGATCCACTTGAGATCTCTGGACTTCACCCCTCTGTAATGTAAATCATTGCTAAGGACATGACCCTGCTTCCTAAGCCTCCTGAGATATCCCCATCACATAACCCAAGAAGCTACACAATCAGTGACACACATCTGGCCATCATCGAGGACTGGCTGCTGAACCCAGAATAGGCAGTTGACTTCTGATGACTTAGAAGGACCAAGATGGTGACATTCTCTTTAAAAATTCCATCTTTCGAGTAAAAAGAAGAATGCGTGATTCCTTTCAATCCCAGGTCATTAAACAGAGATGTTTCAAGGTTTCTGTCTCTTTATCAGGCCCTGCTGTCAGCTTTATGACATGGCAGCAAGGTTTGATACACCAGCCTTGAAAACATACCTGATAAATGCTGAAAGACCAAATGGAATCACGCTGCTTTGAACTTCATTGAAGACTGTAATAAGGTGTGACAGCGGACCCTCCGGATCCAATTGAGATCTCTGGATTTTCACCCCTCAGTAACGTAGATCATTGCTAAGGACATGACGCTGCTCCCTAAGCCTCCTGAGATACCCCCATCACATAACCCAAGAAGCTACAGAATCAGGGACACGCAGATGGCCAGCATCGAGGACTGGCTGCTGAACCCAGAATAGGCAGTTGACTTCTGATGACTGAGAAGGATCAAGGTGGTGACATTCTCTTCAAAAATTCCATCTTTCAAGTAAAAAGAAGAATGCATGATTCCTTTCAATCCCAGATCATTAATCAGAGATGTTTCAAGGTTTCTGTCTCTTTATCAGGCCTTGCTGTCAGCTTTATGACATGGCGGCAAGGTTTGATACAACAGCCTTGAAAACATACCTGATAAATGCTGAAAGACCAAATGGAATCATGCTGCTTTGAACTTCATTGAAGACTGTAATAAGGAGTGAAAGCGGACCCTCCAGATCCACTTGAGATCTCTGAATTTTCACCCCTCTGTAACGTAGATCATTGCTAAGGACATGACCCTGCTCCCTAAGACTCCTGAGATATCCCCATCACATAACCCAAGAAGCTACAGAATCAGGGACACGCAGATGGCCAGCATCGAGGACTGGCTGCTGAACCCAGAATAGGCAGTTGACTTCTGATGACTGAGAAGGATCAAGGTGGTGACATTCTCTTTAAAAATTCCATCTTTCAAGTAAAAAGAAGAATGCGTGATTCCTTTCAATCCCAGATCATTAATCAGAGATGTTTCAAGGTTTCTGTCTCTTTATCAGGCCTTGCTGTCAGCTTTATGACATGGCGGCAAGGTTTGATACAACAGCCTTGAAAACATAGCTGATAAATGCTGAAAGACCAAATGGAAGCACGCTGCTTTGAACTTCATGGAAGACTGTAATAATGAGTGAAATCAGACCCTCCATATCCAATTGAGATCTCTGGATTTCACCCCTCTGTAATGTAGATTATTGCTAAGGACATGACCCTGTTCCCTAAGCCTCCTGAGATATCCCCATCGCATAACCCAAGAAGCTACAGAATCAGGGACACGCAGATGGCCAGCATCGAGGACTGGCTGCTGAACCCAGAATAGGCAGTTGACTTCTGATGACTTAGAAGGACCAAGATGGTGACATTCTTTTTACAAATTCCATCTTTCGAGTAAAAAGAAGAATTAGTGATCCCTTTCAATCCCAGGTCATTAATCAGAGATGTTTCAAGGTTTCTGTCTCTTTATCAGGCCTTGCTGTCAGCTTTATGACATGGCGGCAAGGTTTGATACAACAGCCTTGAAAACATACCTGATAAATGCTGAAAGACCAAATGGAATCATGCTGCTTTGAACTTCATTGAAGACTGTAATAAGGAGTGAAAGCGGACCCTCCAGATCCACTTGAGATCTCTGAATTTTCACCCCTCTGTAACGTAGATCATTGCTAAGGACATGACCCTGCTCCCTAAGACTCCTGAGATATCCCCATCACATAACCCAAGAAGCTACAGAATCAGGGACACGCAGATGGCCAGCATCGAGGACTGGCTGCTAAACCCAGAATAGGCAGTTGACTTCTGATGACTGAGAAGGATCAAGGTGGTGACATTCTCTTTAAAAATTCCATCTTTCAAGTAAAAAGAAGAATGCGTGATTCCTTTCAATCCCAGGTCATTAATCAGAGATGTTTCAAGGTTTCTGTCTCTTTATCAGACCTTGCTGTCAGCTTTATGACATGGCGGCAAGGTTTGATACAACAGCCTTGAAAACATAGCTGATAAATGCTGAAAGACCAAATGGAGTGAAAGTGGACCCTCCAGATCCACTTGAGATCCCTGGACTTCCCCCTTCCCCTCTCTACAATGTAAATCTCTGCTATTGACAAGACTCTTCTCCTTAAGCCTCCTGAGATATCCTCATCACATATCCCATCATGCTACAGGATCAGGGATGCATAGCTGGCCGGTATCGAGGGCTGGCTGCCTGAACCCTGAAGAGGCCAAGATGGCAGTGCTGGAACAAGTCTGCGGCACCTTCTAAACATTGGGTCCAAGTAGGACAATGCAGTATTTACTAGGCAGGCGAGTATCTGAATTGAGGACAACCCAGCAAAAAAGGTAACGCAAACCCAGCAAAAAAAAAAAAGGGGGGGGGGGTTCTTCTTTAATGTGTACCCAGCATCATATATATTTTTTCACTACATACTAGCACATTATGGCATTAATCCGCAGGGTGCCTTTTGTGGAGTTTAATCCCTTTTTAATGTTTAGATCTACTTTAACCACTTAACCTCCGGAAGATTTTGGTAGGAAAAAACAAAAAACAATATTTTCTACTTTCTGTTATAAAACATATCCAATAAAAAAATCCATTTTTTTTCAGAAATCTTGGCCAAAATGTATTCTGCTACATGTCTTTGGTAGAAAAAAAAACAATAACTGTATATTTGATTTGCTTAAAAGTTATAGTGTCTATAAACTATGGTATATATCAGTGGCGCCCGCTCCATTAGGGGCGCAAGGGTGCTGCCCCCCTAATCCATGCAACCGGTCACTAATCTACATGCAGAGCGCTGGACGCATGGATTACAATTTTTTTTTTTTTTAAGCACGTTTGGAGCCTGAGGCTCTAATTGGCTTCAAAAAGGGTGGGCTTGGGGCGCAGAGCACTGCACCCTGAGCCCACCCACTTGTGTGACAATAGCGAATTAATTAATATTCGCTCTTGTCTTCTTGATTCTCCTCCAGTGCAATCAGGAAGCAGGTCTTAAGACCTGATTGGCCGAGAGGAGAAGCGACTGTATTGGCCGGCACTGGGGAGGATGTTCGAGGAGATCCAGGAGATGGAGTGTGACAATAGCGAATTAATATTCGCTCTCGTCTTCCTGATTCTCCTCCAGGCCAATCAGGAAGTGGATCTTAAGACCCGATTGGCCGAGAGGAGAAGCGACCGCATTGGCCGGCACTGGGGAGGATGTACGAGGAGATTCAGGAGATGGAGTGTGACAATAGCAAAATTAATATTCGCTCTCGTCTTCTTGATTCTCCTCCAGGCCAATCAGGAAGTGGATCTTAAGACCCGATTGGCCGAGAGGAGAAGCGACTGTATTGGCCGGCACTGGGGAGGATGTTCGAGGAGATCCGGGAGATGGAGTGTGACAATAGCGAATTAATATTCGCTCTCATCTTCCTGATTCTCCTCCAGGCCAATCAGGAAGTGGATCTTAAGACTCGATTGGCCGAGAGGAGAAGTGACCGTATTGGCCGGTACTGGGGAGGATTTACGAGGAGATCCAGGAGATGGAGTGTGACAATAGCGAAATTAATATTCGCTCTCGTCTTCTTGATTCTCCTCCAGGCCAAGCAGGAAATGGATTTTAAGACCCAATTGGCCGAGAGGAGAAGTGTCGTATTGGCTGTAGGAGGATGTACGAGGAGATCCGGGAGATGGCCGTCCTCATCGAAGGGATCTCACCCACTGAGGTGGGGGTGGTTTGTTTGCCGCCCCCCCTAAAAAATGGAGCACCAGCCGCCACTGGTATATATACTGGAATTTACACAGCTATGACACTATATTACAGTAGTAATGGCGGAGATCAGCAACTTACAGTGGGACTGTGATCATGTGGTGGGCAATCTGGTGCCAGCTGACGCTGACTGGGAGAGACACTAACTGACACTGACATCAATAGTGACACTAATACACGGATCAGTATTAATGTTATGCACTGTCACTGTACTAATGACACTGGCTGGGAAGGGGTTAATATATATTGGTTAACTGTGAGCCTAACAAGTGTAATATGTGTAACGTGTGCTGCTTCTACTTATCTATCTGGCTGCTTTTTCTCCCTGCTTTGCAGGGAGAAGAAACAGCCAGATCAATGTTCATAGTACACAGAATTCTGTGTGTGTATGTGGGATTGGCCACAGCCGATCAGCTGACTTCAGCCAAAATCATTGGCTGAAATCAGCTGCCAAACAAACATATAGTGGGGGCTTCTCAAATTTGACTGCAAAATAAAATACCCTTTTAACGACTTCCCGTCCGCCCACAATGGTTGTACTGAGGGCGGGCAGAAGCTGCAGGCCAGGCAAAAATATGCATTCACAAGAGGCTAGACATGAACCCAACCTAAGGCTGCATTCACACCTAGGTGTATGCAGAATGTGCGCAAAATTGCACTGCCTTTGTGCGCATTCTCAAGTGTATGCCTGTTCATTTCAATGGGGCTGCCCTATGTGTGACAAACGCATAGCTCATCTAGCTTTTTGCGTGCTGTGCATTTTTTTTTTTTTATTAAAAATTTTAAAAGATTGTTGCGTGCCTTTCTGTGCAAAAAAAAGTGTATCTACGCGTTTCGTGTGCCATTAACAATGAATGCAACGCAGTGCGACACACAGTTTTGTACAAAAACAAATCATTATATTTACGAAGGGTTTAGGTGTGAATGGAGCCTTAGAGGTGCTTTCAGGCCAAGTCTTAAAGAGCCTGTGAATCTTCCATATAATGGTTATTCAGCAGATGGAATTTGTATTTTGAGAATGTTTGATCGAGCTCCAGGCTTACTAGTGATGCCAAAAACAGCTCTTAGCTGCAGGTTGTAAATTCCAGTTCCCAACATCCCAAATTCTAATGACTAAAAAAAAAAAAAAATGCAATTCTTGAAGTGTAAGCTGAATTCTATCCCCGGCCCAGCCGGAGCCCTCAGCCACAATAGCCCGAGTAATTGAAGGATCTCCGATGCTGTTGGACTTCTCGAGAGGCCGAGCTGTCAGTCACTTCTGGGCTTCTTAAAATGACAGTGACAGCTCCGCTCTGTCTACTCTACTCTACTTGGACTTGAGGCTCCTGACAAATACTAAAAACACCAATCAATTTAGATTAAAAAAATATTAAATGTAGTTTATATGTAACCAGTATTTGACTTGGTATTGAAGCAAAAAAATTGTACCTCTGTGCAGGAGCTTCCTGTAATAAAGACCGCTCACTGATGCTCTCTCTCCTTGTGCAGGGTGACTGGTCTGGTCTCCACCCCCTCCTGTAGTTTTCTGCAGGCAGCTTGTAGTGGGTGGAGCCTGCTGGGCCCCTCCTACAGCTCTGCTCTCTGCACGGGCTATGTACAGCACAGTGATTTTGTCACTGCTGTTTTCACAAGGTAATATCTGCACCCATCATTGCAGCCTCATCAGTGCAACCTCATCAGCACACATCATTGCAACCTCATCAGTGCCCATCAGTGCAGCCTCATCAGTGCAACCTCATCAGCACACATCATTGCAACCTCATCAGTGCAGCCTCATCAGTGCAATCTCATCAGCACACATCATTGCAACCTCATCAGTGCCCATCAGTGCAGCCTCATCAGCGCACATCAGTGCAGCCTCATCAGTGCAACCTCATCAGCACACATCATTGCAACCTCATCAGTGCCCATCAGTGCAGCCTCATCAGCGCACATCAGTGCAGCCTCATCAGTGCAACCTCATCAGCACACATCATTGCAACCTCATCAGTGCCCATCAGTGCAGCCTCATCAGCGCACATCAGTGCAGCCTCATCAGTGCACATCAGTGCAACCTCATCAGTGCGGCCTCATCAGTGCCCATCAGTGCAGCCTCATCAGCGCACATCAGTGCAGCCTCATCAGTGCACATCAGTGCAACCTCATCAGTGCAGCCTCATCAGTGCAACCTCATCAGCACACATCATTGCAACCTCATCAGTGCCCATCAGTGCAGCCTCATCAGCGCACATCAGTGCAGCCTCATCAGTGCACATCAGTGCAACCTCATCAGTGCGGCCTCATCAGTGCCCATCAGTGCAGCCTCATCAGCACACATCAGTGCAGCCTCATCAGTGCACATCAGTGCAACCTCATCAGTGCAGCCTCATCAGCGCACATCAGTGCAACCTCATCAGCACCCATCAGTGCAGCCTCATCAGTGCACATCAGTGCAGCCTCATCAGCGCAGATCAGTGCAGCCTCATCAGCGCACATCAGTGCAGCCTCTTCAGTGCCCATTAGTGCAACCTCATGAGTGCACATCAGTGCAACCTCATCAGTGCCCATCAGTGCAGCCCATGAGTGCAGCCTCATCAGCGCAAATCAGTAAAGGAGAAAAACATTTTATAACAGAAACAAAGAAAAACCTTTTTCTTTTTTTTACAACATTTTTGGTTTTGTTTTTTTTATCATTTGCTTAGCAAAAAATAAAAACCTCAGTGGTGATTAAATACCACCAAAAGAAATCTCTATCTAATAAACATTTTGTTTGGGTACAGCATTGTATGACCCCGCGCAATTGTCATCAAAAGTGCGACAGCGCTGGAAGCCGAACATTTTCCTAGGCAGGAAGGGGGTGAAGGCTTCCCTGGTATCGAAGTGGTTAATCTTAGCCATACATTGACTTGAATTTTGCCCGATTCGCACTGAATCGACCAGAACACAACCAATGGGTTGGCCCTGCGGCACCAATAAGTTGCTAGGAGATTGGGGTGGAAAATTTTCGCGACTGCATTTAATCAGACTCCCCCCCCTCCAGCCAGCGAAGAGCGTCTCGGTTCTGGCAGGGTTACTCTTCCCGGGATACTCTGCATTCTGCGTGCGTCACATCGGAGAGTGCAACATTGCTTTCAAGTGCGGACACATAACTCTGGAAAAGCAATTCAGACGTATAATCTGGAGCTATTGACTGACAAAGGAGCATTCAAATGGGTTTCAAGGTGATGGAACAATTTGGATGTTTCATTTCAAAGCCAGTGTGCGCAAGGCTCATTAGATCGCATTACTTCAGCGGCGCACAGCACTGACAATAGGTGAAGTGTCAGGAGCTCATACTGCAGAAGGGAGATGCATTCTTGGGTCATTTCACTCGATGACTTTTCACTTCACATAAAACCAGTTGGAGAGAGCCGTGCTTTCACTCGAATGAAGGGTCAGCGCACCCAAAACAGTACATTAGGTTTCAGCGCCAAGAATCCAAGGCTGCTAGCATTCAGCTTGCTTTTCGTTTTTTTTCCAGCAAAAAAAAAAAAAAGTAGTCCCCTGCATACCCCGAGCCTCAACTATATCCATATCCTCATGCCAACTCTGACACTTACAGGTGAGCTGCGGGCAAACAGCTAAATACGCCGCTGAAATAAATATTTGGACGCAAGGTTTCTATTTCTGTTCATCCAGTCCTAAAATTTCAAAGCAAAGCCAACGCAGTGGTTGAATCATTCTATACTTCAATTAATTGCTTTGCGCCGGCGCCTCCCAGCCCTTTAAGAGGTTTCAGGAGGCGGGCCGAGGTTTGCGATCATGTGACCAACGTCACTGGCTGTCCGTTAGCAACATGAGGCAAAAAGGATGTTCTGGACAGCCGCACTCCGGAATATAGCCTTTATTTGTAAAAAGTCCAACAGATACAAGCTACAGCAAAAAAATGAGACAAACGAGCTGACGCGTTTCACACTTAACAGTGCTTAGTCAGAGCTGTCCGTTAGCCCGCCAGTAGCTGTGGCGGAAGCGCACAGGGCTAACGCTCTCGGCACAGCTGTGCCTGCAAATTGGTCAAAGGTAGACTGCCGAAAAATATTCGTTTTTGTTTCATTTGTTTTTTTGGGTTATTCGGGTTATTTGGGATTCTCGGGTTATTTGTCATGATTGCAATTCGTAAACGTTCTAATTTCTAAATTCGAAAATTCGTAAATCCTAAAAATAAGAAAGAAAATTGGAATTTCACTTCAAATAAGTTTGTTTTCGCAGAATGGCACGGTATGGGTACGCTATTCCCTTACCCCTTACTGTTTTTGTTTCATATGTTTTTTTGTTTTTCGCTTTTTTGGGTTTTTCGAGTTATTCATCATGATTACAATTCGTAAATGTTCTAATTTGTAAATTCAAAAATTCGTAAAAGCAAAGCAAAGCCAACTCATTGGTCGAATCATTCTATACTTCACTTAATTCCTTTGCACTGGCGCCTCCCGGCCTTTTAAGAGGTTTCAGGTGCCAGGAGGCGGGGCGAGGTTTGCGATCATGTGACCACCGTAAATGGCTGACCGTTAGCAACAAGGCAAAAAGGACGTTCTGGACAGCCGCACTCCGGAAAATATAGCCTTTATTTGTAAAAAGTCCAACAGATACAAGCCACAGCAAACGAAAAAAATGGGACAAACAAACTGACGCGTTTCACACTTAACAGTGCTTAGTCATAGCTGTCTGTTAACCCGCCAGTAGATGTGCCGGGAGCGCACGGGGTGAACGCTCTTGGCACAGCTGTGCCTGCAAATTGGTCAAAGGTGGACATGTGCACTGCCGAAATATTCCTTTTTGTTTCATTTGTTTTTTTGTTATTCGGGTTATTTGTCATGATCGCAATTCGTAAACATTCTAATTTCTAAATTCGTAAAAGCAAAGCCTACTCAGAAAATTGGAATCTCCATTCAAATTAGTTTGCAGAATCCCATGGTATGGGTACGTTATTCCCTTACCCCTTACTGTTTTTGTTTCATTAGTTTTTTTGTTTTTCGTTTTTTGTTTTTTTTGGGTTATTCGTCATGATCACAATTCATAAACGTTCTAATTTGTAAATTCAAAAATTCATAAAAGCAAAGCCAACTCATTGCTCGAATCATTCTATACTTCACTTAATTCCTTTGCACCGGCGCCTCCCGGTCTTTAAAAGGTTTCAGGTGCCAGGAGGCGGGGCGAGGTTTGCGATCATGAGGCAAAAAGGAAGTTCTGGACAGCCGCACTCCAAAATATAGCCTTTATTTGTAAAAAGTCCAACAGATACAAGCCACAGCAAAAATATGAGACAAACGAACTGACGTGTTTCACACTTAACAGTGCTTAGTCATAGCTGTCCGTTAGCCCGCCAGTAGCTGTGCCGGGAGCGCACGGGGCGAACGCTCTTGGCACAATTGTGCCTGCAAATTGGTCAAAGGTAGACATGTGCACTGCCGAAATATTCATTTTTGTTTCATTAGTTTTTTTTTCTCATTTTTCGTTTTTCGCGTTATTCGTCATGATCGCAATTTGTAAACGTTCTAATTTGTAAATTCGAAAATTCGTAAAAATCCTAAAATAAGAGAGAAAATCCGATAATTCGAAAGAACAAAAATCCGAATATTCTAAGCAATAACAAATAATAACTAACTATTAAATTATAGTTACTCAAATTTCCTTTTAAATTTGTTTGTTTTCGCAGAATGGCACGGCATGGGTACGTTGTTCTTTAACCACTTGCCGAGCGCTGTCGGCATATATACGTTGGCAGAATGGCACGGCTGGGCAAACTAATGTACCCATACGTTACTTTGAATTTCCCGCCCTGTGCGCACCTGCCGCAAGCTCCGTGACCGTGCCCGCAGGACCCGCGGACTCGATCACCGCAGGGATACCCACGATCGTGTCACGGAGCTCAAGAATGGGGAGATGCCGATGTAAACAGCATCTCTCCGTTCTGCCTAATGACAGGACACCGATCGTCTGCTCCCTGTCATCGGGAGCTGCGATCAGTGTCCACGTCACACACAGCCACGCCCCCAGACAATTAGAAACACTCCCCAGGACACACTTAACCCCTCCCCGCCCCCTAGTGTTAACCCCTTCACTGCCAGTGACATTTTTACAGTAATCAATGAAATTTTATAGCATTGATCGCTGCATTAATGCCAATGGTCCCAAAAATGTGTCAAAAATGTCCGATGTGTCCGCCATAATGTCGGAGTCATGATAAAAATTGCTGATCGCCGCCATTGCTAGTAAAAAAAAAATATTAATAAAAATGACATAAAACTATACTCCTCTATTTTGTAGACGCTATAACTTCTGCGCAAACCAATCAATAAACGCTTATTGCAATTTTTTTTTTTTGTAACAAAACTATGAAGAAGTATATTTATCGACCTAAACTGAGGAAAATAAATGTTTTTTTATATATTTTTGGGGGATATTTAATATAGCAAAATGTAAAAAATTAAATAAATAAAATAAAATATGTATTCTTCTTCATATTTTTGGTAAAAAAAAAATTGCAATAAGCGTTTTCAAAATTGTCGCTCTTTTTTTGTTTATAGCGCAAAAAATAAAAACCGCAGGGGGAGAGCAAATACCACCCAAAGAAAGCTCTATTTGTGGGGAAAAAAGTAAGTCAATTTAGTTTGGGAGCCACATCGCACAACCACGCAATTGTCAGTTAAAGCGACAGTGCCGAATCGCAAAAAGTGCTCTGGTCTTTGGCCATGAAAATAGTCCGGGGCTGAAGTGGTTAAAGCTTTTTTTATCATTACATCATAACCCCATCATTCCCCCCTTCCCTGTTGTAATGCCCTGCTCCTGGCTGGCTCGCCAATTGTTGAGATCCTATAAAGAGCTGTGCAAAAAAAATCAATGTTGCTAGCCAATATTGCCCTTCTGCATTGTATGAGGGTTTTGGCGGTGGTCGGATGGCTGGCTGGGTGGGGGGGCCGCCTCCCCCCCAAGAAATCTGAGTACCAGCATGTGTATGTGCTCCATTCCCACAAGTAGTCGGGTTTTCGTATAGCAATCAGCAGTGATCTTAAAGCCTGAGCTCGATGGACATGTGTCTTTTTTTTTTTCCCTAGCCTAACAACCCTTGACTGCAACCAGGGTCATTAATTAATCATTGTGCAACTATTGGGTCCTTTATCAGGAATGACTCAGACAATATTAATGTATAACGCCTGCAACACTTTCATGCTAAGAGCCCCTATAATGTTTCGTAGCGTCCTTGCATCTATTTCTCACCGCGGTCCCTTTGCTGTTCTCCATGCGAGAAGCCATTTTCTCGGTAGTCTGTGCCGCCGGTGTTTGTGCTGCCTTAGAAAGTAACTGATTAGAAAAGCAGGAAGCCTCCGGGGGCTCTTTAACCCCTCTGGTGAGATTTCTTTCCCTCTCTGCCTGCAATGCATTTTAATCACCCCCGCTGCTCCCAGCCATTGTACCGGCGCACACAGTATGTCCATTGTTCGGGGATTGTCACAGGCTGCTACAGCCCGCTCGCCTGCAGAGATACAATTAACATATCTCAGCTACATGGGACTCCGTAACATCATCCTCTACTAAAGCAACATGCTAAGGCTTCTGAATACTCCTCAATGCGCAATTACGTTTGATTAACAATCTAGTCCATCAGCCAATCGGGTGGCAGACGCAATTAAGCTAAACACATTAAATGGCTATGACAATTTACTATATTGCATTCTCTGGGAGAAAAAAAAAAAAGAACTCTTTTGCATAGAGGACATTTCTTTATCCGCTATGGCAAGTAACAATGCGGTGAGTGGCGAAAAAAAAAAAAACGACAACAGCCAATAGGAATTCATTGCTAATTTCAATCAAAGGGACAATGGGATCCCCCTCTTCAGAGAAAATATATATATATATATATATATATATATATATATATATATATATATATATACGGTATATTGTGGACCTACACTCACCGGACACTTTATTAAGGTGGTTGCAAATCTAGTTACACCACTTGTACCTACAGGTGAGCCTATGATAAGGATTACCTGTAGGTACTGTAAGGGGTGTTGCTAGGTGGCAAAAAGACCAGGGGCTCCAGCCCGAAGTCCAAGCCTGGCAACGGGGGGGTAAGGGGTGTTACCTACCTGACGCATATTGATCTATCTGACATACACTGACCTACCTGACACACACTGACCTACCTGACATTTACTGACCTATCCGACATACACTGACCTACCTGACACACACTGACCTACCTTATGTGCACTGACCTACCTGACACACACTGACCTACCTGACATGCACTGACCTACCTGACACACACTGACGTTCCTGACATACGCTGATCTTCCTGACATGCAATGACCTACCTGACACGCACTGACCTGCCTGACACACACTGACCTACCTGACACACACTGACCTAACTGACAAACACTGACCTACCTGACACACTCTGACCTACCTGGCACACACTGACCTACCTGACACACACTGACCTACACTGAAACGCACTGACCTATCTGATATACACTGACCTTCCTGACATACAATGACCTACCTAACACACACTGACCTTCCTGACATGCAATGACCTACCTGACACTCACTAACCTACCTGATATGCACTGACCTACCTGACACACACTGACCTACCTGACAAGCACTGGCCTGCCCGAAACACACTGACCTAACTGACATGCACTGACCTACCTGACACACACTGACCTACCTGACAAGCACTGGCCTGCCCGACACACTGACCTAACTGACATGCACTGACCTACCTGACGCGCACTGACCTACCTGACCAGACTTCAGGTGACATGACCTCCTCCTGCAGCTCAGCCGCAGTGTGCGGCGTGCCCATCACAGTAGAGTAGACAGCAAGCACTCCAGGCACCCAGAGCCATGACAGGACAGGAGAGGAGAGCCGCCCGCCCGAGCACTGAGTGGTGATCTTCTCACAGTGACGCGGAGCAGTGGCTGCATTGAAATTCCCGCCTTCTGGAGCCTGCAGCGCCTATGATGGACGCCACACGTCCTGCGGTCCCAGCATTGGACCAGTGGGATGTCCATCATAGGCGCTGCAGGCTCCAGAAGGTGGGACCTGCTATGTCACTCAGCCGCCCTTGGTGTCAGATCAGTCCCCGCTCGGACTCTGGGCTAATAATAGAATTGTGCATGCCCAATACCCAGGGCTTTTTGGGGACCCACTCAGGGCTCCAGCCCCCCTCAGCCTCCCCCCCCTCCTGCGATGCATACGAGCCCATTATGCTTTTAATTTGCAGGGGAAAAATAGAGGAGGTAAAACCCATCAGGGTTTGCTTCCTCTTTAAGTACACCTATTCAATTGCTTGGGAACACAAATTGATAATCAGCAGCAACTCAATGCATTTAAGCATCTAGACGTGGTTAAGGTTCAAACCGAGCATCAGAAAGGGGATTTAAAGCGGAGTTCCACCCAAAAGTGGAACGTCCGATCATTTGTTTCCTCCCCCCTCCAGTGCCACAATTGGAATCTTTCAGGGGGGGGGGACAGGATACCCGTCTTTGACAGGATAGAGGAGAGGAGCCTCACGCATGAGCAGAAGGTTTCCCGGAGTGAAGCCGCAAAGCTACCATGCCGGGTCCTCTTACCCACAATGGCGGCAGCAGCACCCGAAAGCTGATGGAAACATCAGCTGCGGTGGCAACATCGCTGGACTCCAGGACAGGTGAGTGTCTGATTATTAAAAGCCAGGAGCTGCAGTAAGTGTAGCTGCTGGTTTTAAAATTTTTCAGCGGTGGGCGGACCTCTGCTTTAAGTGACTTTGAGCATGGCATGGTTGTTGGTGTCAGATGGGCTGGTCTGAGTATTTAAAAAACTGCTGATCTACTGGGATTTTCACCCACAACCATCTCCCGGGTTTACAGAGAATGGTCCGAAAAAGAGAAAATATCCAGTGAGAGGCAGTTGTGTGGAGAAAAATGCCTTGTTTATGTCAGAGGTCAGAGGAGAATGAGCAGACAGGTTGGAGATGGTAGAAAGGCAATAGTAACGCAAAAAAACACTTGTTACATCCATGGTATGCAGAATACCATCTCTGAATGTACAACACATTGAAACCCAGAAGCAGATGTTCTACAGCAGCAGAAGACCACACAGAGTGCCACTCCTGTCAGCTAAGAACAGGAAACTGAGGCTACAATTCACACAGGAACACCAAAATTGGACAAAAGAAGAGAAACGTTGCCTGGTCTGATGAGTCTTGAATTCAGCTGCAACATTCAGATGGTAGGGTCAGAATTTGGTGTAAACAACATGAAAGCATGGATCCATCCTGCCTTGTATTAATAGTTTAGGTTGGTGGTGGTGTAGGGGATATTTTTTGGCACATTTGGGCCCTTTAGTACCAATAGACCATCGTTTAAACACCACGGCCTACCTAAGTATTGTTGCTGACCATATCCATCCCTTTATGTCTACAGTGTCCCCGTCTTCTGATGGCAGGATAATGCACCATATCACAAAGATCAGATCATCTCACCACTGGTCTATGAGGTCACTGTACTCCACTGGCTTCCACACTCACCAGATCTCATCCAATGGCCTCCACACTCACCAGATCTCATCCAATGGCCTCAACACTCGCCAGATCTCATCTAATGACCTCCACACTCACCAGATCGCAATCCAATACAGCACCTTTGGAATGTGGTGGAATGGAAGATTTCCATCATGGATGTGCAGCCGACAAATCTGCAGCGATTGCGTGATGCTATCGTGTCATGTCACTATGGACCAAAATCTCTGAGGAATGTTTCTTATGCCGCGTACACACGACCAGACTTTTCGAATGATTCTGGCAGACCATTCGATCGTGTGTGGGCTGCAGCGGACTTTTGATTTGCAAAAATCCGTCAGACTTTAGAAATGCAACATGCCTCGAGGGCAGCTATTGGCTACTGGCTATGAACTTCCTTATTCTAGTCCGGTCGTACGTCATCACGTTCAAATCCATCTGACTTTGGTGTGATTGTGGGTGGCCAAGTCCATTCATTCGGAAAGTCCATCAGAAATCTGTCAGAACTCCGCCGAAAGTCCGTCGGACCTAGTCCCTCGAAAAGTCCGGTCGTGTGTACGCGGCATAACACCTTGTTGAATCTATGCCACGAAGAATGAAGGCAGTTCTGAAGGCAAAAGGGGCCTAATAAAGTGGCCGGTGAGTGTATACTGTACTTCAATGTTAACATAGGGCTATGTTAATAGGTTTGTTGTGATTGCAAATTAAACAGAAGGACAAAAATACATATCTTCTTTGGCGAAAAATTCTGCCAGAAGCTTCCATCAGTGTTGACCAATTATGTCAAGGGCAAGGCACTTTTTATATTATCTCAGCTGAAGGGCAGGATCACAGTTCACTTTCAAGCAGATATCTCATGACAAAGTGCCTATGTATTCATGTACTACCAGCAAGGGGTAAGTTTGGGTTTGGTCTGAATGTGGGAGTTGCCTGTATAGATGGGGCCACTGAGTTGGGGGCACAAGATTTCACTTCCCAAGGCTGAATGTAACAAAGGGGCAGGGAGGCTGTGACATTACTATCCTAATATGACCACATTAGGTCAATGTTATTGTCTTAATGGCCATGTTGCCATATTAGGACAATGATGTCATGAGCCTCCCCACCCTTTTGTTGTTTATAGTTGTGTGGCAGGAAATCCCCTGCCCACAGCATGTTGGGCTGGTGGGCACACCTCCCAACTGTCCCTGATTTTGAGGGACTGTCCCTGATTTGGAGCAATGTCCCTCTGTCCCTCATTCCTCCTCATTTGTCCCTCATTTTGGTCTGATCTATATAGTTGTATATAAAATGCACTTTTTATCTTTCAAAAAGTGTTTCCCAGTCCTATACTTTTCATCTGATTTCTAAATTGCTGCATTTGTAAATTCCAAAAGCCAATATAAAGGAATAGTAGTGGTAAAAAAAAGCCCCTGTGGATTTAATTAACCTTTTATGGGGGTTAATTCTTCTTTTAAGGGGGTGTGGCAGGGGGCGTGTCCTATGCCTACATACGTTTGTTAGTAGGTGTCCCTCATTCCCATCTCAAAATGTTGGGCGGTAGGACAGTGGGGATGGGACCATGTGACAGGTTCCCGTGGGTTTGGGTGAATTGGATTCCGATTGGTTTGGCTCTGAACACAACTCATCCCTAATTACCAGCATTGGATGGAGAATAGAGCCGTTTTGGAACACCCATGAACAGAGTGTACAGCCTCAGCATGATCCTGTGCAATGCTCAGGAGTTAGGCTTTTCTTCCTTGACCAATCAAGATGGCCAAAGATGCCGAACCTGGGAAAGAAACAAAAGCGCCACTCTAAGTGCAATAAATTATGTCAAACCTGGAAGAAGGCCAGGTGAAGATGGAAATGCTGGTCATGGAGGAGATCGCAAACATCAAAGCAGTGGACGGGTTTGCTTTGCTCAGCAAGTGTGCCATATTGTGCTAATATGCTGTACATAATAAATAGCACATTATGGGAAAAATTTCCGGGGGGCCCAAATTTTGCTTCTATTTTTTTTAATGGCAGTTTACTTTTGCTTTAAGAGAGCAGAGGTGGACATAGCAAGAGATAAAAAGTAATATATGTGGATAGATTTAAAGAGAGAGATGGCTGGTATGGGGGGGGGGGGGGATTGTGGAGCTTTATACCAATGATTAAGCTCGGTGGGGGGGGGGGGTGCATTGGGGTGTTGTGAAATCAAGGCCGAGGTTGTCACTAACCATTGATCCATGGGATGGTTCAGATGTGCGGCTATAGAGAGACTTTCTTTCATATCTACAGATTGTGGAGGGGAAGAGCAAAAATGAAGGAAGCCAATAAAAGTAAAGAAAGGAACACATTTTCAGAAAGAGGAGAAGAGAGGAAATATTTCTGTAATAGTAATACACAGAGAGGAGAGAATGGATGGAATTCAATAAAATATTTCAACCATGTTTCTAGTGGTATGGCCCTTTAAGAGCTCCTGTGCCTGATTCAAAAAGCTCCATCATCAGTTTCCATAGAGGGAGAGAGAGAAGGAGAGTGAGATATTGGAGGAGAGCGAGATATGGAAGGAGAAAAGAGAGAGAGAGGAGTGCGAGATATGGGAGGACGAGAGAGAGAGAGAGAAGGAGAGTGAAATATGGGAGAAGAGAGAGAGAGAGAGAGAGAGAAGGAGAGAGAGATATGGGAGGAGAAGAGAGAGAGGAGAGCGAGATATGGGAGGAGAAGAGAGAGAGGAGAGCGAGATATGGGAGGAGAAGAGAGAGATATAGATAAGGAGAGCGAGATATGGGAGGAGAAGAGAGAGAGAGAAGGAGAGCGAGATATGGGAGGAGAAGAGAGAGAGAGAAGGAGAGCGAGATATGGGAGGAGAAGAGAGAGATATAGAGAAGGAGAGTGAGATATGGGAGAAGAGAGAGAGAGAAGGAGAGCGAGATATGGGAGGAGAAGAGAGAGAGAGAAGGAGAGCGAGATATGGGAGGAGAAGAGAGAGATATAGAGAAGGCGAGTGAGATATGGGAGAAGAGAGAGAGAGAAGGAGAGCGAGATATGGGAGGAGAGGAGAGAGAGGAGAGCGAGATATGGGAGGAGAGGAGAGGAGAGAGAGGAGAGCGAGATATGGGAAAAGAGAGAGAGAGAGAAGGAAAGCGAGATATGGGAGGAGAAGAGAGAGAGAGAAGGAGAGCGTGATATGGGAGGAGAAGAGAGAGAGAGAGATAGAAGGAGAGCGAGATATGGGAGGAGAAGAGAGAGAGAAGGAAAAGTGTGCAGTGTATGGTCTGATCACTGACAGGCGGACCCCCCACCCCTTAAACCTCTGATGCAATGCTGGCAGCACTCATACATCTATTTCCCAAAGACAACCTCTGGATATGACGCTGAGCATGTGACCTCAACTTCTTTGGTCGACCATGGCGAGGCCTGTTCTGAGTGGAACCTGACCTGTTATACTGCTGTATGGTCTTGGCCACCGTGCTGCAGCTCAGTTTCAGGGTCTTGGCAATCTTCTTATAGCCTAGGCCAGTGATGGCGAACCTTGGCACCCCAGATGTTTTGGAACTACATTTCCCATGATGCTCCCTTACACTGCAGAGTGCATGAGCATCATGGGAAATGTAGTTCCAAAACATCTAGAGTGCCAAGGTTCACCATCACTGGCCTAGGCCATCTTTATGTAGAGAAACAATTCATTTTTTCAGATCCTCAGAGAGTTCTTTGCCATGAGGTGCCATGTTGAACTTCCAGTGACCAGTATGAGAGAGTGAGAGCGATAACACCAAATTTCTCACATCTACTCTCCATTCACACCTGAGACCTTGTAACACTAATGAGTCACATGACACCGGGGAGGGAAAATTTCTAATTGGGCCCAATTTGGACATTTTCACTTAGGAGTGTACTCACTTTTGTTGCCAGCGGTTTAGACATTAATGGCTGTGTGTTGAGTTATTTTGAGGAGACAGCAAATTTACACTGTTATACAAGCTGTACACTCACTACTTTACATTGTAGACAAGTGTCATTTCTTCAGTGTTGTCACATGAAAAGATAGAAGAAAATATTTACAAAAATGTGAGGGGTGTACTTACTTTTGTGACATACTGTATAAATAGATAAAACAACCCGCTAGCTCCCATATGTTTCCAATAAAAGGTTTTGAGGACTATTTTCTAATCTATGAAGTACGAAGAAGAAATCTGTAAACTGGTTAACAAACAAACATTCTCCTTGGCTTTTTTTTTTCCTTTTTTTTTTCTCCCCGTCCAGATTTAAATAGAAATTTCATCTTGAGAATCTTCTAAACATCATAGACAACAAGTTGGTGTAGTCGGGATTGCTATGGAAACTGTGACAGCACACAAGTGTAGCACAGGATGTGTGTGCCGTCTTATCTCCCCTCCGATAGAAGGTGGGAAGAGGAGATGATATCATTCCAGGTTATTCCACTACAACTCCACAAATTGTCACAGGGCCTTACACAGCCCAAGGGAGGAGCGGGTGATGGGGAGGATAGAACACCTATAATGACAAATAAGAGAAATATGCCACCTGCCAGGTAATGTAGATCAAGCATCAGATCTATTTTTCATGTTAAGTCCATGCATACTACATAATATGTAAGTGTAACGC
>NW_027507686.1:237099241-237174241 GCF_037356315.1 Lithobates pipiens
CCAGCAATGCTTACTATAATGCACTGATGCTATCGCATCAGTGAATTAAATCATATCTGATCAGATCTTAAAGTTTACTGTTGAGTACAGTACCCAATGTTAATAATCGTACAGCATAGAACATTCCTTGACCAAGACTTGAGCTTCAACGAGAGATATCAGTTGAGTAGGTATAGTCACCTACTTTACAGTAGATGCTTTAGGAAGGTTACTCACAGGAGGTATATCCAGTTTGGAGGCAGGGCTGGACTGGGACAAAAATTTGGCCCTGGACTTCATCATGATTGGCCCACTTTAATTTTGAGTGTCTCCATCAGCACTTCCCCTTACATCAGAGTGTCCTTCCTCTCCTCCCCCTCCCACGTGTACTCAGTTTTGATGACAGCTTCTCGTTCCTCTTTCCAGTCATGTGATAAGTGATAAGGGGAGAGAGGATGGAACGTCTACCAGCTGTATCTCCCCCTGCAGGCTGGAGGGAGCAGAAGGCCTAATGCTCTCTCCAGCAAGTGACGGCAGCTGATCCACCTACCAGAAGTAAAATCGTAATCACTCACTGTCGGAGAGGATCGGCTCCAGGACTGCACCTGACCGGCCCACTGAGCCATCGGCCCACCGGGAAACCCCCTGTAGTCCCAATGGCCAGTACATGCTTGTTTGGAGGAGGCCAAGGAGATGCTGGTGGGATTACATTCCTCAGATGATGTGGGGACACCTTGGAATTCCCAGGAAGTTCAGGAGTGCGTAGCTGGGTAATGGAAGCCTGGATCATCTCACTCACCCTGCTTTACCAATCAACTGCTACGTAAAATGGATAGATGGATGATTTTACCTATAACAACCAATCAGCATTTTCAAGTGAATGACATCATATCTGATCAGATCGCATAGTTTTCTGCAGACTACAGCACCCATTGTTGTGAACCTTTCAGAGTGGAGCATACGTTACCCAAGATTTGAGCTTCATCAAGAGATGTCACTTTCTTTATGGAAAATGCTTTAGGAAGACTCATTCCAGCTGGGAGGAGACCAAGGAGATGCTTGTGGTATTATGTTCCTCAGATTATTTGGGGACACCTTGGAATCCCCAAGAAGTTCTGGGGTATCTAGCTGGGTAACAGAAGTCTGGAACATCTCCCTCACCCAGCTTTCCCTATCAGTTGCTACATAAATGGTAGATGAATGGTTTTACCTATAGCAGTGATGGCGAACCTTGGCACTTCAGATGTTTTGGAACTACATTTCCCATGATGCTCATGCACTCTGCAGTGTAGTTGAGCATCATGGGAAATGTAGTTCCAAAACATCTGGAGTGCCAAGGTTCGCCATCACTGACCTATAGCAACCAATCAGCACTGTCAAGTTACCAGTAATTAAATTATATATGATCAGATTTTATAGTTTACTGCAGACTACAGCAACTAATGTCATAAACCATATGCTATAGGACAGTGGCGTAACTAGAACCTTCAGGGCCCCGATGCAAGAAACCATGAAGGGCCCCCCTGAACCCCAGCCAGGGCCCTTCCCTCTGAGTCAGGCGGTGGAACTCCAGGGCGTGGTCACAGGTATGACCTTTGTGAGCCCTGTAGTTCCACCACTGGTATCAGTAGTTTTTTTTATTTTTATTTTTTTAATTTTAGGTGCCCCATTGGGGGACTGTCCCTAGGCAGGATGGGGTCCCCGTCCCCAGAAGAGATGAGGTCCTTTTCTCCAGGGCAGATGAAGTTACTGCCCCCAGGTGAGAAGGGTTCCCTGTCTCCAGGGGAGGTGGGGGTCCCTGTCCCCACGTGAGAAGGGGTCCCTGTCCCCAGGGGGAGATGGAGGGGGTATGTAATGGTGTGTAGGGGATGGGGTCCTCTCACTCACCATTACCAAGCTGTAGGCACAACTAAAGAGCAGCCAGTGCGATAGTCGAGCATGGAGCTCTGCTAGTCACCCTCCACCTCCAGCCACCCGTGTGCATGGTGCACTGGTACTCCTAGCTGCCTATGCTGCTGCCAGCCATATGTAGAGGGGGCTGCATGGGCCCCCTGCATCGCAGGGCCCAGTTGCGGTCGCGACTGCTGCACCCCCTATAGTTACGCCCCTGCTATAGGACATCTTTTGCCAAGACTTGAGTTTCATCAAGAGTTGCAAGTTGAGTAGGTATGGTGATCTTATTTACTGTGGATGCTTCGGGAAGGCTAATCCCAGGAGTCATACCCATTTGGGATGAGGGCACAGAAATGCTGGTGGGGTTATGTTCCCCACATGACATGGGGACACTTTGGAATCCCCATGAAGTTCTGGGGTATGTAGTTGGGTAATGCAAGCCTTGATCACATCCCTCACTCTGCTGTCCCTATCAACTGCTACATGAAATGGGAAGATAGATGATTTTACCAATAGCAAAGAATTAGCATTCTCAAGTGAATGAAATCATACCTGATCAGATCTTATAGTATACTGCAGGCTATAGCTGTTTGCACTCTTATTAAATAGATCTCACTTCGATGTAAAGAGCACTCTGTGCAGATGAGATGCACGGCATGTAAATATAGGAGAATGGATGGAGCCGTTTCCTGCAAAGTAATTACATTGAAACGTCGACATGATAAAATGTCATTGGGAAATCAAAGTGAAATATGGATTTGTGCTCTTTATTCATTAAATCACTCTTCCTCTATCACTGAACTGAGCGAGTGCTGAGGATAGAGGCCCAGCCATTTTCTCCATGTGTATATTTGGACATGTACTGCATGTCAAACAGGAGAGGACTGCGGCTTATACAGGGCCTTCTTAAGTGGAACTCCAAGGAAGCAGCTAAATAGACAAATTAAATATACACTATATTACCAAAAAGTATTGGGACACCTGCCTTTACACATTCATGAACTTTAATGGCATCCCAGTCTTAGTCCGTAGGGTTCAATATTGAGTTGGCCCACTCATTGCAGCTATAACAGCTTCAACTCTTCTGTCCACAAGAATTAGGAGTGTGTCTATGGGAATGTTTGACCATTCTTCCAGAAGCACATTTGTAAGGTCAGGCACTGATGTGGACAAGAAGGCCTGGCTCCCAGTCGCCATTTTAATTAATCCCAAAGGTGTTCTATCGGGTTGAAATCAGGACTCTGTGCACCTAGACAAGTTCCTCCACCCCAAACCCGCTCATCCATGTCTTTATGGACCTTGCTTTGTGCACTACTGGGAAGTCATGTTGGAACTGGAAGGGGCCATCCCCAAACTCTCCCCACAAAGTTGGGAGCATGAAATTGTCCAAAATGTCTTGGTATGCTGACGCCTTAAGAGTTCCCTTCACTGGAACTAAGGAACCAAGCCCAACTCTTGAAAAACAACCCCACACCATAATCCCCCTCCACCAAATGATTTGGACCAGTGCACAAAGCAAGGTCCATAAAGACATGGATAAGCGGGTTTGGGGTGGAGGAACTTGACTGGCCTCAACCCGATAGAACACCTTTGGGATGAATTCGAGCGGAGATTGCGAGCCAGGCCTTTTCGTCCGCATCAGTGTCTGACCTCACAAATGTGCTTCTGGAAGAATGGTCAAACATTCCCATAGACACACTCCTAAACCTTGTGGACAGCCTTCCCAGAAGAGTTGAAGCTGTTATAGCTGCAAAGGGTGGGCCAACTCAATATTGAACCCTACGGACTAAGACTGGGATGCCATTAAAGTTCATGTGCGTGTAAAGGCAGGTGTCCCAATACTTTTGGCAATATAGTGTATTTACAGAAACAGTCAAGGGATTTTAAATCCTGTTCAGCCAGTCTTGTGACTCAGATGCCCCTGTAGAGAAGCAGTATAATCTGTTTAAAGCTGAACTCCAGGCCCCAAAAAATGAGTTATTAATATATTCCTCAATGGCCAACAAGGAAATACAGTATCTCACAAAAGTGAGTACACCCCTCACATGTTTGTAAATATTTTTTTCTCTTTTCATGTGACAACACTGAAGAAATGACACTTTGCTACAATGTAAAGTAGTGAGTGTTCAGCTTGTATAACAGTGTACAGGGGAGGGAAAATGGCTAATGGGACCCAATTTGGACATTTTCTCTTAGGGGTGTACTCACTTTTGTTGCCAGCGGTTTACACATTAATGGCTGTGTGTTGAGTTATTTTGAGGGGACAGCAAATTTACACTGTTATACAAGCTGTACACTCACTACTTTACATCGTAGCAAAGTGTCATTTCTTCAGTGTGGTCACATGAAAAGATAAATCAGAATATTTACAAAAATGTGAGGGGTGTACTCACTTTTGTGAGATACTGTAAATCAACTTCGTGTGCACCAAATGCTTTTTCAGACACAGATATTACCTTGTAAAGGTAGTGGTGACATCATCACTGGCAGCCACGCAGAGTGCAGCAATAATATTATTATTATTCATTTTAGTAATAATAATAATAAAAATAATAGTATATTTACCACTTGCCGAAAAACGGCTACAGCGCGGACCTAATTTGCCGGGAGGCGGTCCATTCACGTCCTCCCGTGTTTGAGCGGCCTGCGCGCCCCCTGCAGGACGTGCGCTGTGCGCTCTGTGATCAGCGAGTCTATGAGTCTCGCCTGATCACAGATCTGAATAAGGGGTCGATCCCAACCCCTTACCATGTGACCAGCTGTCAACCAAAAAAAAAAAAAACGATCGCCGGCGGCTGCATGAGAAACATTTGTCCCGATTGTGGAGAGGCTTCTGTGCCCTCCAGCACCACCTACCAGTGCCCACCAGTGCCACCCATCAGTGCCCACACTGCCACCCATCAGTGCCCACAGTGCCACCTATCAGTGCCCACAATGTCATTACCAGTGCTGCCTATCAATATCCCTTACTATTGCCCATCATTGCCACCTACCAGTGCCCATCTGTGCCACCTACCAGTGCCCATCTGTTCCACCTACAAGTGCCCATCAGTGCCACCGATCAGTGCCCAGCAGTGCCACCCATCAGTGCCACTCATCAGTGCCACCCACCAGTGCCTTCTTATCAGTGCCCATCAGTGTCATCTTATTTGTGTCTATCAGTGCTGCCTTATCAGTGCCCATCAGTGTCGTCTTATCTGTGCCTATCAGTGTCGCCTTATCTGTGCCCATAAGTGCAGCCCATCAATGCCGCCTATCAATATCACCTACCAGTGCCCATCATCGCCACCTACCAGTGCCACCTACAAGTGTCCATCAGTGCCACCTATCAGTGCCCATCAGTGCCACCTATCAGTGCCCAGCAGTGCCACCCATCAGTGCCACTCATCAGTGCCACCCACCAGTGCCTTCTTATCAGTGCCCATCAGTGTCATCTTATTTGTGTCTATCAGTGCTGTCTTATCAGTGCCCATCAGTGTCGTCTTATCTGTGCCTATCAGTGTCGCCTTATCTGTGCCCATAAGTGCAGCCCATCAATGCCACCTATCAATATCACCTACCAGTGCCCATCATTGCCACCTACCAGTGCCACCTACAAGTGTCCATCAGTGCCAACTATCAGTGCCCATCAGTGACATCTATCAGTGCCCATCATTGCCACCTATCAGTGCCACTCATCAGTGCCACCCACCAGTGCCACCCAGTGCCTTCTTATCAGTACCCATCAGTGTCGTCTTATTTGTGCCTATCAGTGCTGTCTTATCAGTGCCCATCAGTGTCGTCTTATCTGTGCCTATCAGTGTCGCCTTATCTGTGCCCATAAGTGCAGCCCATCAATGCCACCTATCAATATCACCTACCAGTGCCCATCATTGCCACCTACCAGTGCCACCTACAAGTGTCCATCAGTGCCAACTATCAGTGCCCATCAGTGACATCTATCAGTGCCCATCATTGCCACCTATCAGTGCCACTCATCAGTGCCACCCAGTGCCTTCTTATCAGTACCCATCAGTGTCGTCTTATTTGTGCCTATCAGTGCCCATCAGTGTTGCCTTATCTGTACTCATCAGTGCAGCTACATCAGCCAATATCAATGAAGGAGAAAAATTACCCATTTGCAAAATTTTATAACAAAGTTTTTTTTCAAAATGTTTTGTCTTTTTTTTGTTTGTTTAGCAAAAAATAAAAACCCCAGTGGTGATTAAATACCACCAAAAGAAAGCTCCATTTGTGTGAAAAAAATTATAAAAATTTCATTTAAGTACATCGTTGTATGACCGCGCAATCGTCATTCAAAATGCGTCAGCAGTGAAATCTGAAAATTGGCCTGGACAGGAAGGGGGTTTAAGTGCCCGGTAAGCAAGTGGTTAATAACTGTTAGTGCAGTAACTCATAGCAACCAATCAGGGCTCATCTTTCACTGAAAACTAAACCCGATTGGTAAGTAGGGGTTACTGCATTGCATTGAATGAATGAAATTCACCCCCCTGATTTTCTGCACAGGTGCAGATTGGGTTACGGCGAGCGGCGGGGCAATCAATTCCCATTCAGCGAATCCCTGGACAGGAGCCATTCATCAAGGAGTAGAGGCATCTAGGTGAACGCTCTTTCTGATGCCAATAACAATTGGTGTAGGAGATAAACATCACCGAGAAAGAGGGCCAGAACCTTTTTAAAGGCTTATTCCGACAAATGGAAAACGTTTAAAACCATTCAGGTTAGACAGATCGTTGGCAGTGGCAGACTGGTACAAATGAAGCATCGGGATGCGCCCGCCTGGATCCCTGGAAATCAGCAGTCCTCACGTCTGCCATCCAGCACAGCAACGCTGGGAATGCAGACTAGACAGACCTACAGGGATCGGCTTCTGCTCACCCACCCTTCATGTCCTGGAATAGTGACCTGCCTTGACGGGCACTCCTCTGTGGGCTTCTACAATGGCTGGCAGGGCTGCTGATAAGGCTGTACAAGGCATCAGTTTAAGAGGAAGGAAGGCCAGCTGTACCGTCTTATCACAGACACCAATTCTCTTCTGCCTTCCCCTGCACTCCTCCCAGCTTCTCCCTCCGGCACATGCACCCCTTCCATCTGCTGCCCCCACCCCCCCCCCCCGTGTGCCCCTCTCCCCCGCAGCACCGCAGGCTTCCTTCCTCTCCTTCTCTGCCGGAAGCTGCTGCAGGCACTCAGGGCGATGTTTCAGGATGGCGAGCACTGGAACGGCCAGTACATATAAACTTAATTGGCCCCTTCTTTCCCTGAATGAACACAGTGAGTGATTGGTACCAATCGCTCATGTGTCCATTCATCACGGAAGCATAGTATACTGCGTTTACTATGCTTCAGTTTGTGAATGAGCAAATGAGCGCTTCCAATTCATTCATCTTTGCAACTGAAGCTGCAAAGAAATGGACTGATAAATTCTATGTTCTCAGTCACTCCTGGCTGGGGGGGGGTGAGGTAAAGTTGGCACCTCATCCCTTTAACCACTTGCCGCCCGCCATATAGCAAAATGATGTTGGCAAAGTGGTTTAGATACCCTGACCGGAAATCATATGACATCGCCAGGATATCAAGCTGCTGTGCGCCCCCAGGGGCACGCATCACGGCGATCGTTGTTGCGGGTTGTCAGTCAGACACACTGCAACTCTGATCTAGGTAAAGAGTCTCTGAGTGAGACTCTTTACCATGTGATCAGCCGTGTCCAATCATTGCTGACCACGATGTAAGCAGGAGGAGCCGGTAATCAGCTTTTCCTCACTCGCGTCTATCAAACGCTAGTAGAGGAGAGCCAATCGGGGGATGTCTGTGCTGACTGATTATTAGCACAGCCCCCCCCCCCCCCCGAGGATGCCCCCACTGGACCACTAGGGATGCCACCAGGGACGTTACTACCAGGTATGCCACCCAATACCACCAGGGATGCCAATCAGTGCCCACAATGGATGCCAATCAGTGCCCACAATGGGCATCACTGATTGGCAGGCATTATTGATTGGCACTGATTGGCATCCATCAGTACCATCTATTAGTGTACATCAGTGCCACCTATCAGTGCTCATCCATGCACTTCCGTGCCACCTATCAGTGCCCATCTGTGCCACCTATCAGTGTCTACAGTATCTGTGCTGCCTATCAGTGCCCATCCGTGCTGCCTATAAGTGCCCATCCTTGCCGCCTATCAGTACCGCCTATCGGTGCCCATCCTTGCCGCCTATCAGTACTGCCTATCAGTACCCATCCGTGCCGCCTTTCAGTGCCCATCCATGCTGCCTATGTGTACCCATCAGTTCTGCATATCAGTGTCATCTATCAGTACCCATCAGTGCTGCCTATCAGTGCCGCATATTAGAGCCCATCAGTGCCACCTCATTGGTGCCATCTCATCGGTGCCCATCAGTGCCGCCTTAACAGCGCCCGTCAGTGCAGCCCCATCAGTGCCCACCAGTGAAGGAGAAAACTTACTTATTTACAAAGTTTTGTAACAGAAACAAAGAAAAAAAAAATTTTCAAAATTTTTGGTCTTTTTTGTATTTTCTTTTAGCAGAAAATAAAAATCCCAGAGGTATAATGAAGAGCTGTAAATTAATTCATACAATTTAATAAATGAATAAACGTGTTCCAAGAAATAACTTCACATCACAAGCGCCCTTACACATTAGAGTCACCCTATCATATCAGAGCCCCCTTACACATCAGAGTCTCCCCTTACACAGAGTGCCCATCAGACTTCCCCCTTACATTAGTGTGCCAATCAGAGTCCCCCTTACATCACAGTCTCCATCAGAGTTCCATTTTACAACAGAGTCCCCCTTACATCAGGGTGCCCATCAAAGCCTCATTATTACATCAGAGTGCCGAACAGAAACCCCCTCCCTCCTTGCATCAGGGTCTCCATCAGAGTCCCCCTTACATCACAGTCCCCATAAGCCCCTGTACACATGGTCGGACATTCCGACAACCAAATCCGTTGGATTTTGTCCGACGGATTTTATCCGAAACTGTTGCATACACACGGTCGGACAAAGTTGTCTGAAAATCCGATCGTTCAGAACGTGATGACGTTATTTCATTGCGACGGGACTATGTTCAGGCTAGTAGCCAATAGCTTTGATGTATGAATTTGATCTGAGCATGCGTGGCACTTTGTCCGATCGGAATTCTCTACACATGATCGGAGTATGTCCGATCGGAGCATTTTGTCTGAAAATTTTACCAACAAGTTGGAAAACTTGGTCCGTCGGATACTCAGACGGAAACAGTCCGATGGAGACCACACACAGTCGGAATATCCAACAAAACGGTCCGATCGGACACATTCCGTCAGAATCTCCGACCGTGTGTACAAGGGCTAAGAGTTCCATATTACATCAGAGTCCTCATCAGAGTCTCCCCTTACATGAGAGTCTCAATCAGAGCCCCCCTTACATCAAGGTGCCAATCAGAGTCCCCCTTACATCACAGTCTCCATCAGAGTTCTATTTTACATCAGAGCCCCCCTTACACCAGGGTGCCCATCAGAGTCTCCCCTTACATCAAGGTGCCAATCAGAGTCCCCCTTACATCACAGTCTCCATCAGAGTTCTATTTTACATCAGAGCCCCCCTTACACCAGGGTGCCCATCAGAGTCTCCCCTTACATCAAGGTGCCAATCAGAGTCCCCCTTACATCACAGTCTCCATCAGAGTTCTATTTTACATCAGAGCCCCCCTTACATCAGGTCGCCCACCCCCCTTACATCAGGGTGCCCATCAGAGTGCTCATTACATCCAAGTGTCGATTAGAGCCCCCCCCCCTTGTATCAGGGTCCCCATCAGATCATCCTTATGTCAGGGTGCCCATCAGAGTCCCCCTTACATCACAGTCCCCATCAGAGACTCCCCTTACATCAGGGTCACCAGAGTTCCCTTTTCCATCAGGGTCCCCATTGGGGGCACCTGATATATCCAAGCAGGTTGGGTCAGCAATCACAAATGTGCATGGTCTGCTGCTCAGAGGCCGGCTGTACGTCTTCCTGGTTCTTGCAGCCAGCTTCCCGATGATGCTCGGAATCTCACGCACATCATCAAGGTGACGGCTGCAAGAACTAACTGGCTCCCAGATGACTTCAGAAAGCAAAATGGTGGTGCTGGACCAGATGAGAGCAGAAGTCCTACAAGGTCAATGATGTCACAAACATCTGGGAGCTTTACTGGAGGTTCAGCTGCTGGGCATGGAATCCCCCGTGACAGCAGCTTTCCAGGTTTGGATGGAACCCAAGCTCATCCCGACGTTTTACTGACTGGCGATTCATTAGACCCTTGTGCAAAAATATGGCTCAGGCCTCCCAAAAGTTGACCCTACAAAGTTTTAAGGACACTGGTCATGGTCCTCCATGAGGGATATGGAGATAGGGCAGAAGAGAAATTATTCCCACCTTGTTCCTGGCACATCTCTGCTACCAGTGTCCCATTTAGGGATGAGCCGAACACCCCCCGGTTCGGTTCGTACCAGAACTTTCGAACGGACCCCACGTTCGTTACGAACGTTAGAACCCCATTGAAGTCTATGGGACTCGAACGTTCGAAATGGAAAGTGCTAATTTTAACGGCTAATATGCAAGATACTGTCCTAAAAAGGGTTTGGGGACCTGCCTCCTGCCCCAGGGGACATGGGTCAATGCCTAAAATGTTTTTAAAAATGGCCGTTTTGGTGGGAGCACTGATTTTACTGACAATGAAAGTGAAAAAAAAAAGTGAAATATTCCTTTAAATATGGTGCCTGGGGGGTGTCTGTAGTATGCCTGTGAAGTGCCACGTGTTTCCCGTGTTTAGAACAGTCCCTGCACAAAATGACATTAAACGGAAATAACACCATTTAAAACTGCTTGCGGTTTTAATGTTATATCTGGTTCCTGCAATATGGATGAAAATCATTGAGAAAAATGGCATGGGTAGCCCTCCCTGCCCATTACCAGCCTATTTGGGTCTTGTACGCATATTAAGGGGAACCCTGTACCCATATTAAAAAAAGGAAATGCGTGTGGCCCCCAGGCCCTATATACTCAGAACAGCAGTATACAGGCGGTGCAAACAAGACAGGGACTGTGTAGGTTTGTTGTGTTAAGTTGAATCTGTTTGTAATTTTCAACTGGTACATTTTTAAAGTGTAGCTCCAGTCAAAAAAACGTATTTTATGCTTTTTGGAAAACATAGGGAAGGGTTATCACCCCTGTATAATTTGTTTTGTCGTCCATCTTTTTTCATCTCACTTGCTGTTGTCTCCTTGCGTTTGCAAGTAGGAGATGTTTGTAAGTTGGATGTTTGAAAGTAGGGGCCTGCCCTATATGCTCTGCAGAAATGGCGGAACAAGGTGTTGGTTTTGCCACAACATTGTAAGCCCTCAAAGTGACTCTTGGTGGGCGCTGGAGCGCCCTGCTGTGAACGATTATATCAAGAATTGTAATTACATGCCATTGTTGAACAGTGGTAGAAAAATTGACCTTTGGTGGTTGTGGTGCTGGTGCCACAACACTATAAGTCCTCACCGTTACTCTGGGTGGGCACAGGAAGGGGCCCTCCTGTGAAATATTATATCAAGAATTGTAATTACATGTCCCTGTTAAACAGGGGCAGAAAAATTGGGCCTTAGGCACTGCTGCTGGTGCCACCACACTGCAACCTCTTCCATATACTCTAGTTTTTTTGCAGGAATTAGCCCTGCTGCAAAGCATTGCATCAAAAATTGTACTTAAACGCCCCTGTTAAACAGGGGCAGAAAAATTGGGCCCTAGGCTGAGGTGAATATTGCGGTGTATACTGCGGTCAGGGCACGCAGACAATAACCAGAAAACAGCAGAGATGAAGGGGTATATACAGATGTATACTGTGCTGTGCTGGAAGCACACACAACTTCCAATAACTCCTGCAGATGGCAAGTGGGCTCAAATAGAGAACAGCTATGTAGGTGGATTATAGCGGTATGTACTGGGTACAGAGCACGCAGACAGCACGCACTATCTCCTAACACTACTGACTGCAAGCTCTATTATTAAAGATAGATCACTAGCTATATAGGTGAGGTGAATATAGTGGTGTATACTGCGGTCAGGGCACAGACAATAACCACTACACAACAGCAAGATAGAAAATCAGCCAAAAACGATCGGTGTGTAACTGTGTTGAAGGTACACAGAACACCCACTGCTTCAGATGCCAACACACTACACAAGGCCGCCTCAATGGCGGCCTTATATAGTGTGGGGCATGCACTACACAGCCTGAGCTATGATTGGCCACAGGCATCCTGCCTGTGGCCAATCATGGCTCTCCTCGCTGCTGGCACTGCGATTGGCCAAGCATGCGGGGTCACAGTGCATGCTTGGCCAATCATGAGCCAGCAATGCACTGCGCCATCGCAGTGCATTGTGGGCCGTGCGCGCCACACGAATTTTGACGCAAACGGACCAAGAGTTCGGATTTCGCCGAACGGACGAACAGCCAATGTTCGAGTCGAACGTACGTTCAACTCGAACACGAAGCTCATCCCTAGTCCCATTCACTTTCCATTATGTCAACAATGATGCCCCCCAAACACTTTCAGGCAACAAGTGATTGCCTTCAGAGGATCAGGAAGGATTTTTTGAAGTAAATTGGACCATGCTTTGTAGGGTTTTTTTTTTTTTTTTTGCTTTCCTCTGGATCACCTGTGGGTATAGAGTTCTGTATATAGAGGTTCCCTATTTTTGTTATTTTTTTAATCTTTCTAATTTATTTTTTCTAGTCTGGTTGAACTAGATCAGGAGATCTCCAAACTTTTTAAACAAAGAGCCAGTTCATTATCCTTCAGAATGTATGGGAGGGGGGCAAGCTGTGGCCAGTGGGGAGTAAACAGGGGTCAGTAGCAGGAGAAATAGTGCCCCATCATTGGTGTCAGTAAGAGGAATAGTGCCCCATCATTGGTGTCAGTAAGAGGAATAGTGCCCCATTGAGTGTCTGTAGAAGGATTAGTGCTCCATCGTAGAGTGTCAGTGAAAAGTATAGTGAACCATCATTGGTGTCAGTGAGAAGAATAGTGCCCAATCATTTATGTCTGTGGGAGGAATAGTACCCCGTCATTGGTATTCATCAGAGGAAAAGTGTTCCACCATTATATCAGTTGGAACAAATATACCCCATTATTGGTGTCAGTGAAATAATGCTCCATCATTGGTGTCAGTGGGAAGTATAGTGCCCCATCATTGGTGTCAGTGGGAGAAATAGTGCCCTATCATTGGTATCAGTGGGAGGAATAGTGCTCCATCATTGGCATTAGTGGGAGGTATAGTGCCCCATCACTGGTGTCAGTGGGAGGAATAGTGCCCCATGATTGGTGTCAGTGGGAAGAAAAGTGCCCCATCATGGGTGTCAGTGGGAACAATAGTGCCCCATCATTGGTGTCAGTAAGAGGAATAGTGCCCCATTGGGTATCTGTGGAAAGATTAGTCAGCATAGGGTGCAAGTGAAAAGAATAGTGAAACATCATTGGCGTCAGTGGGAAAAATAGTGCCCCATCATTGTTGTCAGTGAGATGAATAGTGCCCCATCCTTGGTGTCAGTGAGAGGAATAGTGCCCCATCATTGTTGTCAGTGAGATGAATAGTGCCCCATCCTTGGTGTCAGTGAGAGGAATAGTGCCCATCATTTCTGTCAGTGGGAGGAATAGTATCCTGTCATTGGTATCGATCAGAGGAAAAGTGTTATATCAGTTGGAAGAAATATACCCCATTATTGGTGTCAGTGGAATAATGCCCCATCATTGACATTAGTGGGAAGTATAATGCCCCATCATTGGTGTCAGTGGGAGGATCCGATCCACAAGCCTCAGTTTGGAGACCACTGAACTAGATGGACTTGTGCCTTTTTGCAAGCTAGGCAGCTAAACATATTCTCTATATAATTCCCCCTTCCCATCACGAGGCGTTGGTGTGACCAACACAGAATCACATTTTCCTGAAAGTATCCTCAATAACACTAATTAAATATATGGATGCAAGCTTTAGACTTAAACAGCAATGCCACTTCATGTGCATAATCCGGTATTATGGAGATGATCTCAGCTTTAAAAAAAAAAAAAGAAGAAAAGGAGAATAAATCAACCAGCAACAGAGCAATCCACAGACAAAAACTCCATGCAATCTGCTGGAAGTGAGAGCAGTGCTTGCTAGAAAAATACAATCCATTATTAATGCCATTATCTGTGAGTTTTGACAACATCTAATTTGGGGATTCACGGAATATGCTTTTAACTATTGACGCACAACTTGTTTTTTATAGCAACTGCATAGTGCCATATAGAACACTAAATATATACTGATACCTACTATATACACACACACACACACATATATATATATATATATATATATATATATATATATATATATATATATATATATATATATATATATATATGCCCTCACTGGCCACTTTATTAGGTACACCTGTTCAATTGCTCGGTAACACAAATTGCTAATCAGCCAATCACATCGCAGCAACTCAATGCATCTAGACATCTGGATGTGGTGAAGACGACTTGCTGCACTTCAAACCGAGCATCAGAATGGGGAAGAAAGGGGACATAAGTGACTTTGAATGTGACATGGTTGCTGATCTGAGGATTAAAAAAAAAAAAAACTGCTGATCTACTGGGATTTTCACCCACAACCATCCCTCTGGGTTTACAGAGAATGGCCTGAAAAAGAGAAAATATCCAGTGAGCGGCAGTTGTGTGGAGGAAAATGGCTGGTTGATGTCAGAGGAGAATGGGCAGATTGGTTCCAGATGATAGAAAGGCAACAGTAAGACCCCTTTCACACCACACCGCACCTTGCGTCGGCGGTAAAACGCCGCTATTTTTAGCGGCGTTTTACCGCCGGATTTGCGGCGCATTTCAGCCGCTAGCAGGGCGCTTTTACCCCCCGCTAGCGGCCGCGAAAGGGTTAAAACCGCCGGCAATACGCCGCAATAGCGGCGTTTTGCCGGCGGCATTACAGCGCTGCCCCATTGATTTCAATGGGCAGCAGCGGTGGAGGAGCGGTAAACACACCGCTCCTTCACCGCTCCAAAGAAGCTGCTGGCAGGACTTTTTTCTGACGTCCTGCCAGCGCACCACTGTAGTGTGAAAGCCCTCGGGGCTTTCACACTACACACAATGGTGCAGCTTCTTTAGGGCGTTTTGCAGGCGCTATTTCTAACGCTATAGCGCCTGCAAAACGCCCTGGTGTGAAAGGGGTCTAACTCAAATAACTACTCGTTACAACCAAGATATGCAGAATACCATCTCTGAACACAATATTGGTTGTCGGGGAATGTCTCTGAAATGTGCCGCATTCACATAGCTAGATAGAGAAGAGAATTGACCCCTAACTGGACTTTTAAGGCACAAGAATTCATATAAATAGAAAAAGGTATAAATGTTTATTGGTGACAAAGATGTATCAAAAAATGCAGAATAAAAATTATAAATATAAAATCTATGAACACACAACACATCGGACCTTGAAGCAGATGGGCTACAGCAGCAGAAGACCACATGGGGTGCCACTCCTGTAATCTAATAACAGGAAACTGAGACTACAATTTCGCACAGGATCACCAAAATTGGACAATAGAAGATTGGAAAAACATTGTCTGGTCTGATGAGTCTGGATTTCAGTTGCAACATTCAGATGGTCGGGTCAGAATTTGGTGTAAACGTGAAAGCATGGATCTCTCCTGCCATGCATCACTGGTTCAGGCTGGTGGTGGAGTAATGGTGTGGGGGATATTTTCTTGGCACACTTTGGGCCCCTTAGTATCAATTGAGCGTCATTTAAACACCACGGCCTACCTGAGTATTGTAGCTGACCATGTCCATCCCTTTATGACTACAGTGTCCCCATCTTCTGATGGCTCCTTCCAGCAGGATAATGCACCATGTCACAAAGATCAGATCATCTCACCACTGGACAAGGAGGTCACTGTACTCCAATGGCCTCCACACTCACCAGATCTCATCCAATGGCTTCCACACTCACCAGATCTCATCCAATGGCTTCCACACTCACCAGATCTCATCCAATGGCCTCCACACTCACCCAATCTCATCCTAAGGCCTCCACACTCACCAAATCTCATCCAATGTCCTCCACACTCACCAGATCTCATCCAATGGCCTCCACACTCACCAGATCTCATCAAATGGCTTACACACTCACCAGATCTCATCCAATGGCCTCCACACTCACCAGATCTCATCCAATAGCCTCCACACTCACCAGATCTCATCCAATAGCCTCCACACTCACCAGATCTCATCCAATAGCCTCTACACTGTGATAGAATGGGAGAGTGGCATCATGGATGAGCAGCCGGAAAATCTGCAGCAACTGCTTGATACTATCATGTCACTATGGACCAACACCTTGTTGAATCTATGCCACAAAGAATGAAGGCAATTCTGAAGGCAAAATGGGGGACCAACCCAGTACTAACAAGGTGTAGGGCACAGAACCATGCCGTTTGGTTGCTGTGTTTGTTTAACAAATAATGAGCTCATGTCCCACAAGGGCAACGTGTTCCCATGTGGTGCGGAAAATGCGCACAGAAACACGTGTTTCCTGGAACACAATTAGTGCGATAAGAAAAACAAACTTACAAACATTGACGATCAATAGCACTTGAACCACTCTACCAGCCCTACCCCACCCCCAAACCATTTACACAATCATTTGTGGTTATACTTAAATCTCCCCCGCCCCTCACCTTTAGGACTGGTTCAAACCAGAACATGGTTCGGGAAAGGCGTGTTCTGTGCAAGTTTCCCCAACCACATTCAAAACGCACTGTGTTTGACATCTACTGCGGGTGCCAATACATTGTTAACAGCACCCCCAAATGCAGAGCAATGTGATTGGGCGCAGACAATTTTTCAAAAGTAGCGCATGCACTAATTTGCGATTTCAGCCCATTCATATGAATATGTAGATAATGGAAGGCTGGCAGCTCGATCTTCCGCAATGAATACATTTATTAACTGCTTCAGCCCAGGAAGATTTTACCCCCCCCCCCCCCTTCCTGACCAGAGCACTTTTTGCGATTCGGCACTGCGTCATTTTAACTGGCAATTGCGCGGTCGTGCGACGTGGCACCCAAACAAAATTGACGTCCTTTTTTTCTCACAAATAGAGCTTTCTTTTGGTGCCATTTGATCACCTCTGTGGTTTTTATTTTTTGCGCTATAAACAAAAAAAGAGCGACAATTTTGAAAAAAAACACAATATTTTTAACTTTTTGCTATAATAAATATCCCCCAAAAATATTTTTTTTTCTCAGTTTAGGCCGATATGTATTCTTCTACATATTTTTGGTAAAAAAATAAAAAAAAAATCGCAATAATCATATATTGATTGGTTGGCGCAAAAGTTATAGCATCTACAAAATAGGGGATAGTTTTATGGCATTTTTCTTATTAATTTTTCTTATTACTAGTAATGGTGGCTATCTGAAATTTTTATTGTGACTGCGACATTATGGCGGACACATCAGACACTATTGACACTATTTTGGGACCATTGTAATTTATACAGTGATCAGTGCTATAAATAACCACTGATTACTGTGTAAATGACACTGGCAGGGAAGGGGTTAAACACAAGGTGGCGATCAAGGTGTTAAGTGTGTTCTAGTGATTATAACTCTGGGGGGGGGCTTCCAGTCACATGACAGCGATCACTGCTCCAGATGACAGGGAGCAATAGATCTCTGTCATGTCACAAGGCAGAATGGGGAAATGCCTTGTTTACATAGGCATCTCCCCGTTCTGCGGCTCCGTTGCACGATCGCCAGACATCACGGTCATGCTGTACGCAGTGGGCACGTGTCGGCTAGCCCCGCTTCTTAAAGGGGACGTGCGGGTACGCCCATTTGCCCGCCGCTGCCATTGTGCCGATGTATATTAGTGTGCGGTGGTCAGCAAGTGGTTAAGAGGCCACTTTGGGTCTCAAGTGATCCTAGGCTGAGATCATTGCTGTGCGCAGCCTATTGCATTTGGGTGTGCAACCCAAGGCTCAAACAAACATGAGCACTACCTGCTGTCACAGGAGGGGGGCTCTGGTGGTGGGAGAGAGGTGATTGGGGGCATATTAGGGTACACCCTAAATACAAGGGTAACATGTTACATTAGTTAGTTTGAATAAAGACACCAGTCCATCCAGTTCAACCTGCATGAGTGTCTACAATTGTCCCTATCCCTGTACATTGCACTCACATGAGCCCCTACCCTCTAGGAGCCCACAATCCAAGCTCCTTATTCATATACTAGGGCCAATTTTGGACAGAAGCCAATTAACCTACCTGCATGTCTTTGGGGTGTGGGAGAAAACCAGAGTACACCGGAGGACACCCACGTAAGCACAGGGAGAGCATGAAAACTTCAGGCTGGTAGTGTCGTGGTTGGGATTTGAACCAGTGACCCTTTTTACTGCTAGGTGAGAGTGCTAACCACTACACCACTGTGCCACCCCATACCACTGTTCCTAGAGTTAAACCTAGACTTTAATATACTGGGGGCATTTACACTGGCCACTGGCACCCCCACCCACCTGGTGCCAATCCTGGATAATGCTAATGCACATAGGGTGATTAGGGTGTGCCCAGGCGCACCCGGCAGACCCTGTGCACACACCTATGGCTGAGATAAAGCCATTACTCTTCTGAAAGCAGGAGGGATCATTTCCTCCCTCTCCTCTCCCCCTAGTGGGCACACTGCCACATGGTAACTTTGTAGCAAGTCACAAGGTGACAGGCTGCTGCGGGGACGCACACATTTGTGAACACAGCCAAGAACTACACAGGCACCAAGATTTCAGAATCAGAATACTTTATTAATCCCAAAGGGAAATTGTTGAATTTACATAACTGTCAGAATCAGAATGTCAGTCTAGGAAGTAGGTGGTGACCATGGATGCAGGGCCGATGCTACCACTAGGCAAACTAGGCAGCCACCTAGGGCACCCAGCCACTGGTGTTCCTACTCTCTGCAGCAAGCATCGGCAGGCAGACGCTGCTCTGTTCCCAGAGGACTGTGCCTGTGTCCTGACTCCCAAATGAATGGAAGCAAACAAATATTCATTGATGGGCGCTGGTGAGGCTGAATTTGAGGGGGCTGGTGAGGCTGCATCTGATAGGCCCTGGTGAGGCTGCATCTGATAGGCCCTGGTGAGGCTGCATCTGATGGGCGCTGCTGAGGCTGCATTCGATGGGCGCTGGTGAGGCTGCATCTGATGGGCGCTGGTGAGGCTGAATTTGATGGGTGCTGGTGAGGCTGCATCTGATGGGCCCTGGTGGGGCTGCATCTGATGGGCATTGGTGGGGCTGCATTTGATGGGAGCTTCATTAAAAAGGTGGGGTATACATGGGCAGGGAGAAGGGGGTGGGGTGGGTTAGGTTTTGCCTAGGGTGTCAAAAATCCTTGCACCAGCCCTGCATGGATGATGCCTGAACAAAGATGGTTCCATCCTTCTAGAGAAAGAAGGAGCATTATTGGGGGGGGGGGGGGGGGGTACTGTAACAGAGGTAATACATGCAGGCTTTTAACTAGTTAGGTCTGCTTCATAGGTTCAGCATTGGTGCATTGGCTTCAAATGCATCATTTATGAGTTTTACCCCGGCATCATAGAGCAGATTATGTGAAAATCCAATATATTATGACATTGATTTATTAATTACAGGCATTTATTTAGCCAACATTTTACACAGTGCTTTACATTCCGTACATTCACACCAGTCCCTGCTCTCAAAGAGCTTATAGTCTAAGGCAGTGATTCTCAACCAGGGTTCCTCCAAAGGTTGCTAGGGGTTCCTTCAGCATTGAGCAATTTCTGCCTCTCAGATAAGTTCCCACTCACACTATTGATCTTTTTAGCTTTCTGTAAGGAGGTAATTCTTCCCAATGACCACAAGTGTAAGGACCATTCTTCCCACTGACCATCACACTAATGCAGTGATTCTCAACCAGGGTTACGTAGAACCCTAGGGTTCCTCCAAAGGTTGCTAGGGGTTCCTTCAGCATTGAGCAATTTCTGCCTCTCAGATAAGTTCCCAGTGACACCATTGATCTTTTTAGCTCTCTGTAAGGGGGTAATTCTTCCCAATGACCACAAGTGTAAGGACCATTCTTCCCACTGACCATCACACTAATGCAGTGATTCTCAACCAGGGTTACGTAGAACCCTAGGGTTCCTCCAGAGGTTGCTAGGGGTTCCTTCAGCATTGGGCAATTTCTGCCTCTCGGATAAGTTCCCACTGACACCATTGATCTTTTTAACTTGACCACAAGTGTAAGGACCATTCTTCCCACTGACCACCACACTAATGTATCATAAGTTGTAGATTTCTCATTTTTAGCAGGGGTTCCCCCGAGACCGCAGAACTATTTCAAGGGTTCCTCTGTGTTGAAAACATTGAAGAAGGCTGCTCTAAAGTCTCTATCTATCATACATACATTTGGACAGGAGCCAATTAACCTACCAGCAAGTCTTTGAAGTGTGGGAGGCAGGGCTGTGGATAAGGGGGTACCTCCAGTCCTCCTGTATGGGGCCCAGACCAATGGGGGGCCCGGGCAGCAAGGAGAAATGTATGGTGCACAGGGAGGGGGATCAGGGCAATTACTGGAACCGATCCCCTGTATGGCTCTCTCTCTGCAGCAGCTGAAAGCAGGCTTCCTCTTCTCTTCCTCCTGCCAGCTGTCAGCTGCTGTAGAGAGAGCCATACAGGGTTACAGTAATTGCCCCCCGCCACACTGATCCCCCTCCCTGTGCACCATAAATTTCTCCCTGCTGTCTGGGCCCACCACTGGCCTAGGCCCCGAACAGGAGGACTGGTGGTACCCTGCATGTGCACCATAAATTTCACCCTGGTGCCTGGGCCCAAAACTGGCCTAGGCCCCCGAACAGGAGGACTGGTGGTACCCTGCATGTGCACCATACATTTTTCCCTGCTGCCTGGGCCCACCACTGGCTTAGGACCTGTACAGGAGAACTGGTGGTACCCTGCCTGTGCATCATACATTTCACCCTGGTGCTTGCGCCCATCACTGGCCTAGGCCCCGAACAGGAGGACTGGTGGTACCCTGCATGTGCACCATACATTTGTCCCTGCTGCCTGGGCCCACCACTGGCCTAGGCCCCGTACAAGAGAACTGGTGGTACCCTGCCTGTGCATCATACATTTCACCCTGGTGCCTGGGCCCACCACTGGCCTAGGCCCCGAACAGGAGGACTGGTGGTACCCTGCATGTGCACCATACATTTTTCCCTGCTGCCTGGGCCCACCACTGGCCTAGGCCCCATACAGGAGAACTGGTGGTACCCTGCCTGTGCATCATACATTTCACCCTGGTGCTTGGGCCCACCACTGGCCTAGGCCTCGAACAGGAGGACTGGTGGTACCCTGCATGTGCACCATACATTTTTCCCTGCTGCCTGGGCACACCACTGGCCTAGGCCCCATACAGGAGGACTGGTGGTACCCTGCATGTGCACCATACATTTCCCCCTCACCTAAGCCCCCCCTACCACCACAGTGCTGCTGGCTTCCCTCCTCTCCTTCCTGCAGGCAGCTACAAGCACACAATAGGATCCATCAGAATGGAGAGTAGTGACATCAATGTCTGGTTAAAGCTTGTAGAAGGAGTTTCCATTCTCCTCTGAGAGCTCATGCACACTGCAGCTCAAAGGAGCTCAAAGATGCGGCTCCTACAGGCTTTTAATCTGTTTTGAGCTCCCATTTTTTTTTTGCCTAGAAACTCCCCTCCATGTTAGCCTATGTGTCCATGCACACGATGGCGTTTTCAGACTTATGCTCCTACAGGCAGAACCCCCCCAAACTCACGTTTTTGAGAGGAGCTAGTGCCTCAAAGAGCTCAAAAGAGCAAAAAGAAGCTCAAAGTGGACCTTCAGTAATTTTCCTCATCTTTCCATCTATTAAATCTTCTGATAATAATTAGGAAGTAGGTCTGGACAGCCGCACTCTGAAGAAATTGCCTTTTTATTCCAAAAAATCACATCAAAATAAAAAAGATACATGCCACAGCAGACAGGGGAGTTGACGCATTTCGCACTAATAGTAGTGCTTATTAAGTGTTCTTGCATAGCAAGACCATTTACTGTTATCTCACATATACATTATTATTATGAATAAGCACTACTGTTAGTGCGAAACGCGTCAGCCCTACTTCCTAATTGTTGCTACATGCAATTGCCAGCACCTGTTGCTTCTAAACCGGTGAAGAGGTTTGCTATCATCTGACCTCCTGGAGCCGTGATATCTTCCCTTCTCTATTAAATCTTCTGCCCTTGTTGATTTAACTTTAGATAGTAAAACATTTTTTTTCTGCCAGTAAATCCCTTATACATCCCACTTCCTGTTTCTTGTCTGGTCATTAGCCTAGGCTTATGACATCATGCACAGCTCTCTCTCTCTCACTCTCGTGAGAGTTTTCCAGGAAGGGAGGAGGGCCAATGAGAGCTGCAGAACTGGAGGTGTGCCTTTGCGTAAATCCAGGAAGTGAACAGGCAACAACTTCAGCTGCCCCACAGTTATAATGGTTACAGCCAGACTCAGTGGAGAGATATTTCTCCAGCATATTTGCATACCTCCCAACATTTTGAAATGGGAATGAGGGACACCTACTAGCAAATGTATGAAGGCATAGGACACGCCCCCTGCCACACCCTCTTAAAGGAGAATTAACCAAAAAAAAAGTTAATTAAATCCACAAGGGACTTTTTTTGTTACCACTACTATTCCTTTATATTGGCTTTTAAAATTTACAAATAGAGAAATTTAGAATTTGGATGAAAGGTTTAACACTGGGAAACACTTTTTGAAAGATAAAAAGTGCATTTTTATTAACAATTACAGTGGGTGCCACCGATATTGTGTCAATCTCGTCGCTATTAGCAGCGAGATTGGCACCCGCGAGCCCTGTTGCAGGAACCAGCGCCGAGCCATGTCGCTCCTCCCGCTCATCGCCCCCCAATACATTCCTATGGATGCGCAGCATCTTGTGAAGGCGGCGGGCGCGAGAAGTACAGCCTCGCACCGGTGATTTCCATTGCGATCCCATCGCGCTGGAAAACACAATATCGGCTGCACCTACTGTATATAGATCAGACCAAAGTGAGGGACAAATGAGGAGGAATGAGGGACAGAGGGACATTGCTCCAAATCAGGGACAGTCCCTCCAAATCAGGGACGTTTGGGCGCTATGATATTTGCCATGTATAGAATCACTGTATCATAGCTTCCAACTGTCCCTGATTTTGAGGGACTGTCCCTGATTTGGAGCAATGTCCCTCTGTCCCTCATTCCTCCTCATTTGTCCCTCATTTTGGTCTGATCTATATAGTTGTATATAAAATACATTATGCATCTTTCAAAAAGTGTTTCCCAGCGCTAAACCTTTCATCCAAATTCTAAATTGCTTCATTTGTAAATTTAAAAGCCAATATAAAGAATAGTAGTGGTTAAAAAAAAAAAAGCACTTTAATCTTTTTTAATCTTTTTTTTGTTGCTTAATTCTTCTTTAAGGGGGCGTGGCAAGGGGGCGTGTCCTGTGCCTACTTACTTTTGCTAATAGGTGTCCCTCATTCCCATCTCAAAAAGTTGTGAGGTATGCATTATATATAAAATAATATGCAAAGTGGCTGGAGGGAAGCTTCAGCATGGCAAAGAAGTTTTATTAGAAATGATGTGAGCATACTGCAGTTCCTTATACAGTGGTTAAGAAATTCTATCTTCTCTGACTGGCCAATGAGGCTGCAGGACCCCTGACCCTCTGTCTGGACAGTGCTGATTGGTCCTGTGTTGATCACATGTAACCTCCCAAGAAAAAAAATATAAAATCTTTAGCAATACACATCAAACTGTGCATGTAAAAGAAGAAAAGTAAAAGCGCTCTCTGCAGGGACAACTCAATCCATACACCAGGCCCACTCACAGGTGCCAAGGCTCAATGTGTCCCAACACACTCCAATGCAACAGTAGTAAGAAGAGCCGGCAACACTGTAATCCTTAAAGTGTCATTTATTGGTACATCAGAGTGACAGTAAAATAATAAATCTAACGCGTTTCGGCAAAAGCCTTAGTCGCTGCGACTAAGACTTTTGCTGAAACGCGTCAGATTGTTGTTTTACTGTCACTCTGATGTACCAATAAACAACACTCCAAGGATTACGGTGTTGCCGGCTCTTCTTACTACTGTTAAACTGAGCATGTGCAGCTTGCCCCCAAGGCTCTGTTCTATCAGGAGATGGATTGGGGACAGCGGAAGAAGGGGATGATCAGAGAAGACAGGATCAAACAGCCTTTTTACACAGTGCAGATGATTAACCCCTTATGTTCCTCAGTGAGTATAACAAACATGCTTTACTGCATATACAGACTGATTTTACTGTTGTGGGTTCAATAAAACTTGAATTTACAAATTAAAGCCCACCTCCAGCTAACACTTTTCAAGCAGTTACAACAATGATTTTATTTGATTTTGGCATAATTGTTTTATATACTGTAAATGAATAAACGCTGACCATTGGTAAATGGTTTGTCCCAACCCTCTAACTGTCACTTTTGCTGGACAACTTGGTCTGCCAATGGAAGTTGAAAGATAACATTTATGCCCCATACACATGGTCTGAAATTCAGATGGAAAAAAGTCCGATCGGATGATGTTGTCGGAAAATCCGATCGTGTGTGGGCTCTATTGGACTTTTTCTCTCGGACTTTCCGACGGAAAAAATTTGAGAGCTGGATCTAAAATTTTCCGAGAACAAAATCCGATCTGACTTTTTGATCGCGTGTAGAGAATTTCCGACGCACAAAGTGCCACGCATGCTCAGAAAAAATTTGGAGACAAAAGTTATTGGCTACTGGCCTCTACGCAGTCCCGTCGTACGTTTTGTACGTCACCTCGTTCCGAACTATTGGATTTTCCGACAACTTTGTGCGACCGTGTGTATGCAAGACTAGTTTCGACCAAAATCCCTCTGAAAAAATCCGACAGATTTTGTGGTCGGAATGTCCGATCGCGTGTATGGGGCATTACTGATCACCGGGTGAAAATAAAGGAGGAAAAAAAAAAAGTCTAAAAAAAGAAAAACGAATGCGGCCACCACATCCAATAACTGGTAAGCTGCGATATGACAAATGTTTGTATTTTGGGTTTATTATCACTTTAAGTTATAAGACAGAGAAGCAGTGATTACATGGCTTACATTTCTGCTGCGGAGACTTTGCTGTTATTACAACCCACGCTGAATAATCTGCACATTCACAAACCATGGCGCCGATCATTATAAACTCAGCTCCACTATCAATGGCCATTCACCAGGGTCCCCGGAAAACAGAGCCGCCATTGTATCTGGAGACACATGCGACCTTTGAAGCACTGAGCTCATTCACTGCTTCTTCAGTATGTCAATGTGCGAGGGTCCCCCCGACTCACTACGCCTGGGGGTCCTTGTTAACCCCAACGGAGCTTCCGCATCGCACTTTGGCCGACAATACATTCACCATAAAGGCGAACGTTCCGTACAACGACTGAAAGGAACCTGCTAGCGGACGGACAAATAACCCCCAAACTTGTCCAGAAGAATATTATACAAAGTTCTACATTTGCTGCCATCTTGGAAATGATATCCGGGGCTGGGGGAAGGTCCAGACCACCCTAAGCAGCCCTCTGCTGTGGAGTCACTTTTTATATTAAAATGCCCTCAAAACGCCCTTTTCACTGCTGGTGAATAGCTTGGTATTAGTAAAGGTACATTGATTGAATCTCATCTATAGGATTGTGCTTGAGAAAGATTCACTGTAATGATTGTAATATTACCATTATGTAGATACTGTGCTGTACATTACATTCCTTCCTAAACTACGACACATCCTGAAATGACCGACACTTACAATAGGACTGGGAATTGTACCAGGATTCTACAGTATGTTTACAGTATGCAGCACACCACACAGAATACTACTGAGGGAAGGGAAAGGAAGGGAAGGAAAGGAAAGGAAAGGAAAGGAAAGGAAAGGAAAGGAAAGGAAAGGAAAGGAAAGGAAAGGGGAAAGTAAGGGAAGGAAATGAAAGGAAAGGGAAGGGAAGGAAAGGAACGGAAGGGGAAAGGAAAGAAAAGGGAAAGGAAAGGGAAAGCAAAGGGAAAGGAAAGGAAAGGAAAGGAAAGGGAAGGGAAGGAAAGGAACGGAAGGGGAAAGGAAAGGAAATTAAAGGAAAGGGAAAGGAAGGGAAAGGTAGGGGAAGGAAGGGGAAAGGAAAGGAAAGGAAAAGGAAGGGAAGGAAGGGGAAAGGAAAGGAAAGGAACGGGAAAGGAAGGGAAAGGTAAGGAAAGGAAGAGAAGGGAATGAAGGGGAAAGGAAAGGAAAGGAAAGGAAAGGAAAAGGAAGGGAAGGGAGGGGAAGGGGAAAGGAAGGGAAAGGAAAGGAAAGGAAAGGGAAAGGGAAAGGAAAGGGAAAGCAAGGGGAAAGCAACGGGAAAGGAAAGGAAAGCAAAGAGAAAGGAAAGGGAAAGCAAAGGAAAAGTAAAGGGAAAGGAAATGAAAGGGAAATCAAAGGGAAATAAAAGGGAAATCAAGGGGAAATCAAAGGGTACAGCAAAGGGAAAGGAAAATCAAAGGGAAAGCAAAGAGAAAGCAAAGGGAAAGGAAAGAAAAGATATTTTAAAGAATGCAGCACCACTATGAAGCACAGACTCAGATTAGATGTGATAAGTGTCTATGACAGTGGTAAGGAAATAAATGCAGATATATAGATAGAGCAACGGAGCAAGAGAGGGAGAGAAAGGAAGGAAGGAAGGATACGATAAGTGTATATGACAGTGGCAAGAAGTGTTATGTAGATAGATAGATAGATAGATAGATAGATAGATAGAGCGAGCAAGGAAGGAATGAAGGAAGGAAATAGATAAAGCAAGAGAGGAAGGAAGGAAGGAAGGAAGGAAGGAAGGAAGGAAGGAAGGAAGGAAGGAAAGAGAGAAAGCAAGAGTGAGAGAAAGAAAGCAAGAAAGAAAGAAAAAGAAAGAAAGCGCAATAAAATCTGGTATCATAAGATAATTGTCTATTACAGTGGTAAGAAAATAGGTAGCAGAGATATAGATAGACAGGAAGGAAGGAATGAAGGAAGAAAGGAAGGAAGGAAATATATAGAATTGTATGAGTATTCTATGGTATATTGTGCAGTATGCAGCAACGTTACATAGCACCCGTTGATTTACTAACGGCAAACAGATTGTACACTCTGCAACTGCAGTTGCTCCAGAGCTTAGTAAATGAGCAAAAGTTTATTTCTACAAAGAATACCCAATCGCATGCAAAGAAAAAACAAAACAAAAAAAACAGCATTTGTGCTTGCACATGATTGGATGATGAAAGTCATCAGAGTTTCTGCTCATTTAGTAAGCTCTGGAGCCGTGTATTTGCCTAGTAAATCAGACCCAATATGTTTTATTTATAATAGCAGTCTATGACAATGGCAAGGAATTAGATACAGAGACAGGTAGATACTGTAGATAGATAGATAGATAGATAGATAGATAGATAGATAGATAGATAGATAGATAGATAGATAGATAGATAGATAGATAGATAGTTTGTTAATTGATTAACCAATCAGCCAATAGATAGATAGGTCAGTAAACACGTCCTTTCTCTCTCTCTGCGGCTCCTCTGCACACCCATAGGAGAACCTCACATGACTATTCTATTACAATGCTGTCACTGCACTCACTTCCACTATACGTCTCATTTATTTTTTATTTTTGAGGATATAAACCGTTAATAAATAAACTACAAACCCACTCATCAAAATGCTGATTTCAGATGTTTAACCCCTGGCCATTGGCTTCCAGACACTTTACAACCAATACTTGGTTTTCTTGGGCTGTACTAATGGTGTAATGGCGTGGAGGGTAGAAAGGATATGAGATATATACATCCCGAGGAAGATGAGTTTGTGCCTCATTGTAATGACAAAGTAAACTTTCATGCCCCATGAGTGCCACCGTAACTTTTGGATTATAAATCAGTAGACAGATATTGCCTTCCAGTACTATTTGTTACAATCTACACAAGAATTTACAAACCCATCTATAGGGGGTATTCATTGGGTAGAGAAGGTTTCAACATAAAAGGAAGGCAATCAAAAATCTCTCTTGAATGAATGGACTGCAGAAGAATATATATATATATAGATATATATATATATATATATAGATATATATATATATATGCGCACTATATTACCAAAAGTATTAATGGCATCCCAGTTTTAGTCCATAGGGTTCAATATTGAGTTGGCCCATTTTCTGTCCTGGCTGATTGATCAAATATTGAGATATCCCTCTTCTGGGAAGGCCGTCCACAAAGTTTAGGAGTGTGTCTATGGGAATGTTTGACCATTCTTCCAGAAGAGCATTGGTGAGATCAGACACTGATGTGGACAGGAAGAAGTGGCTTGCAGTCTCTGCTCTAATTCATCCCAAAGGTGTTCTATCGGGTTGAGGTCAGGACTCTGTGCAGGCCCATCAGGTTCCTCCACCCCAAACTCGCTCATGCTTGTCTTTATGGACCTTGCTTAGACTTAATGAATGAGAGACTTGTATATTGCTACCTATGTGAAATGAATTGCCTCAGGGTGCTTTTGCCACTGGTGTCCATCTGAGGTATAGCATGGTCCTTGCCCCATGGGGTCCTGACACACTTGCAAACACATACACATATTTGGCCACTTTTTCAACAGGATCTAATTAACCTACCAGCATGTCTTTGGAGTGTGGGAGGAAACTGGAGCACCCAGAAGAAACCCACGCAAGCACAGGGAGAACAGGCAAACTCCAGGCAGATGGTGTTGTGGTCAGGATTTGAACCAGGGACCCTATTGCTGATAGGTGAAAGTGCTGACCCCTACACCACTGTGCTGCCTGTTGCATGCTCCTAAACCTTGTGGACGGCCTTCCCAGGAGAGTTGAAGCTGTTATAGCTGTAAAGGGTGGGCCAACTCAATATTGAACCCTGCGGGCTAAAACAGGAATGCCAATAAAGTTCATGTGTGTAAAGCCAGGCGTCCCAATACTTTTGGTAATATTATATATATATATATATATATATATATATATATATATATATATATACATACATACATACATACACACACACACAAACACACATACATATATATATATATATATATATATATATATAAATAAAAGAAAAATTATCCAACCAGTGTTTAATTTGATCAAAACAATCAAATCCATAAACAATCAAACAGCCCTTCCCTTCTGAACAATTTAGCCTGAATTCCATCAGCCAGGATGGGGAAAATGATCAATTGTTGTGCATTGATCCGACAGCACCGAGTTACTTTGTTCATCAATACAATTGTATTTCAATTGATCGGATTATTAGAATATATGGTGGAAACAAGGATGCGACCGATAGCTTATGATTGTAAGTTACAGTCATATTTTACATTCACATGTGTGTCATATCGATCCAATGGGTTGTTGACTATGGATCTAGTATTCCTATCAAAACAGACCAATCAGAAAATAAATAAATCGTTTAACAAAGGTTTGTATCGCCACCATTGGGTGTGCACCACACAATCGATGGAATCCTTCACTAACCGTTAACTTTGTTTATATCACGCCTACATCAAGCTCAGCTAAAGCTTATGGAACCTCAAAGGCTTTCATTAAACTGAAAACAGATGTTGAAAAGACGAGCAACAAATTTTATATCTAAATTGGCCACTTAAAAAAAAACAAAAAAAAAACGCCATTACAATAGAGAGGGGGTGGGGCGCATGTGTTATAGAGGGCGCATTCCTTGCTCTGCTCCAGCATAAGCTGTGCTCTCCATTTATGATTTTTGATATCCCTCTACTAATCACCATCTGTATTTCACTGATGGTAATCCAGCAAGTAATAGAAAAATACCACTTCTAAACCATTCAAACCTACAAATAGCATGCAATGTTTTTAATTTTTGTATATAAAGAATGTTTTCTTTTTGATTTAGGAAACGGAAAATGGATAAGATGATTCTGGGCATAGCTGCTGAGGATCGTGGATATTTATTTATTTATTATTATTATTATTATTATTATTTTTTATCTTCTCAGGTCGCTATAAAAACGGCGCTATATTTTCATAGGATAAACATAGAAGGTGCTATGTATGATTTGATTATTATGTGGATTATTGTTCTATTCTTCCAATGTAATTATGTTACTGTATATATATATATATATATATATATATATATATATATATATATATATATATATATATATATATATATATGGCTCCAGTGAGAATCTGGAATTAAATTTTTTGTGGTTAAAATAAAATATTTGAAAAAAACAATGTATGTCATTTTTATTATTATTTTTTTTTCTAGTAATGGCGGCGATCTGCTATTTTTTTATTGTGAGTGTGACATTGAGGCAGACACTTTTGAAACTATTTTGGGACCATTCACATCTATACAGCGATCAATGCTATAAAAATGCTCTGATTACTGTATAAATGTCACTGGCAGGGAAGGGGTTAACACTAGGGGGCGATCAAGGGGTTAAGTTTGTAACCTAGGGAGTGTGTTTCTAACTGTAGGGGGAGGGGACTCATGAAGGCAGGAGACCGATCGGTGTTTCTCTGTACTGGGAACACAGGCAGGGGCGGACTGACCATTCAGGCATTTAGGCACTGCCAGAGGGCCCCATGCCACTAGGGGGCCCCATCAGGGTTGCCAGCCTCAATAAAACAAGGGACAGTATGTAAAAATCTGTGTTTTTAAAAAAATCCCAAGATTATAGCTGCCCCGCCTCTCCAGTACCTTTTCAGTGTGTGTGTATGTGTATTCTGTGTGTGTATACTGTGTGTGTATATTGTGTGTCTGTCTGTGTATACTGTATGTGTGTGTGTTTATACTGTGTGGCCCCAAAATTTATTGCCTGGGGGCCCCATAATTTCCTATTGCCCAGGGGTCTTAAAATCTTCTCCTATTGCCCGGGGACCCCATAATCTCCTATTGCCCAGGGGTCTAATAATCTTCTCCTATTGCCCGGTGGCCCCATAATCTCCTATTACCCAGGGGTCTAATAATCTTCTCCTATTGCCCGGTGGCCCCATAATCTCCTATTACCCAGGGGTCTAATAATCTTCTCCTATTGCCCGGGGCCCCATAATCTCCTATTGCCCGGGGGCCCCATGAGTTGTCAGTCTGCCCCTGAACACAGGATCGGTTTACACACAGAGATCCAATCCACCTCCCGGGCTCTGTTACCGCGGGTGCCCGGCGGACATCGCGGCCGCGGGGCACGCGCATCGGGTCCTGAGTGACGCGGCAGGCCCCCTAGACTGCCGGGAAGCCCAAGACGTCATATGACACCCGCCCAGGATGGGAGATCCCTCTTGCGGACGTTATTTGACCATGGGAAGGGTAGGAAGTGGTTACAAAATCCCAAAGTAGAGATTTAAAACTGTTTTCGATGCTCTCCATTTATATGACACACGGGCGGCTCACGCACCATAGGCTAGATGAGTTCAGAATTCTCAATTCATTAAGAACCTTCAAAAGGGTTTGTGAATTTGGGTATGTAGACAGATTTTCCCAGCATTCATCTGTTGAAATGATCTTGTCAGGCCGATTTTTCAGTTTTTTGCACCTGCCTGGTGTTTGTGCTTGCGGCTAGTAAAGACATTATCACACGTTTGGAGCCGTGTTCTGCGTTCTATCCAAAGTGTTAAACATACAGTTTCTTAAAAGCCCACGGAAGCTTTTAGTCTTATTCAGAAAATAAGTGTTCCTTCTGTAGTGCAAGGCCAACAAGAATTTGCAGACGTCTGATTAGTACATCGTATAGATTGTGATGGGTTGCTGTAGCTGCAACTGTAAACTATTTTCGAATTAGGCTTATGGGAAACTGGTACTATGAGAGTGAATGGGGTGGTCATTTTTTTTCTGTGGATAAGGAAACTTGCTAGCTAGGATCTAGTGCTAAGTAACCATGCCTCTCCGCAAGAAAACGCGTTTGGTAACGGAAGTCAGGGTTCGATAATGAACTGGTCTATGTATTAGCTAATTCTTAAGCCGCGTACACACGGGCGGACTGTCTGGCCAACTTAGTCCGTCAAAACACATTTCAGCGGACAGTCCGCTCGTGTGTGGGCTTCAGCGGACTTTTTCAGCGTGCAGTCGGGCGGACTAAGTATTTCGGAATTTCCGTAATATTGTCCGTCGTACTTTGGTTTCAGCGGACAATCCGCTCGTGAGTAGGCTAGTTCGACGGACTAAGTATGGCGCATGCTCAGAAAGGATTTACACGGCGAAAGGTTGCATTGCTGTGTATTGGACTTCCTATTTCTAGTCCCGTCGTATGTGCTGTACACGTCATCGCGCAAACTTTAGACGGACTGTTTGTGCATCCGTGTGTGGTCAAGTCCGTTCATTCGAAAGTAGGACGGACTGTCCGTCGGATTGTCTGATGGACTAAGTTGGCCATACAGTCCGCCCGTGTGTACGCGGCTTTACAATGAATGTTTTCTGTACGTCCCTGTAGCCCAACCTGCAGCTTGAGGGCCACATACAGCCCCATGATACTGCTTGAGTGGCCCATTTACCCAACAATCTGTAGTAGGAGTGGGAGCATTCATCTTTTGAAGGGGTGATAGCAACAAGCTCTACTAGACTCATGTAACATACCCCGGTCTCATTATCTTGCTAATTCTTATAATGAATGCTTTCTGCAGACCCCTGGTTCCCAACCTTCTGGCCAATTGGCTCTTCTTATGTGGGCCTTGGACTCCAGCATTCTATGGTAGGGGTATAAGCATTGATTTGTGAAGAGGTAATAGCAAAAAGTTCTAGCAGACATCATGTAACATTTCCCCATTCTTATTATCTTGCTAATTCTTACAATGAATGCTTTCTGCAGACCCCTGGTGCCCAATCTGTGGCCCAAAGGCCACATGCAGCCCTATGGTAGTTCTTGGGCATCCCTTGGATCCCAGCAATCTATATTAGGAGTGGGAGCATTGATTTGTGAAGGGGTAATATCAATAAACTCTGCTAAACTCATTTAACATATCCCTAGTCTCTTATTGTGTTGCCATTTCTTACTATAATTGTTCTTAGTAGACCACTGCTTCCCAACCTATGGTCAATTGGCTCTTCTTATGTGGCCCTTGGACCCCAGCAATCTATGGTAGGAGTAGCAGCATTGATTTGTGAAGAGGTGCAACAAGCTCTACCACATGTCCCAGTCTCATTATCTTGCTAATTCTTACAGCGCATGCTTTCCGCAGACCCCTGGTGCCCAACCTGTGGCCCAGAGGCCACATGCAGCCCTATGGTAGTTCTTGGGAAGCCCTTGGATCCCAAAAATCTAAAGTATGAGTGGGAGCATTGATTTGTGAAGGGGTAATAACAAAAAAGCTCTGCTAAACTCATTTAACATGTCCCTTGTCTCTTATTGTGTTGCCATTTCTTACTATAAATGTTTTCAGTAGACCCCTGGTTCCCAACCTATGGCCAATTGGCTCTTATGTGGCCCTTGGACCCCAGCAATCTATGGTAGGAGAAGAAGCATTTATTTGTGAAGAGGTAATAGCAACAAGGTCTACTAGACTCATGTAACATGTTCCAGTCTCATAATCTTGCTAATTCTTACAATGAATGCTTTCTAAAGACCCCTGGTGCCCAACCTGTGGCCCAGAGGCCACATGCAGCCCTATGGTAGTTCTTGGGCAGCCCTTGGATCTCAGCAATCTATAGTAGGAGTGGGAGCATTGATTTGTGAAGCTTATCTTGATAAATCTTACAATGAATGCTTTCTGCAGACCCCTGGTGCCCAACCTGTGGCTCAGAGGCCACATGTAGCCCTATGGTAGTTCTTGGGCAGCTCTTGGATCTATAGTTGGAGTGGGGGCATTGGTTTGTAAAGAGGTAACAGCAACAAGCCCTGCTAGACTTATGTAACATCTCCATAGTCTCAGTTTATCTTGCCAGTTTTTACCATGAATGTTTTCAGTAGACCCCTTTTATGTGGCCCTTGGACCCCAGTAATCTATAGTAGAAGTAGTAGCATTGGTTTGTAAATAGCTGCAAGATAATAGCTAATAGCTATAAGCTCTGTTAGACTTATGTAACATGTCCATAGTCTCTTATTATCTTGCCAGTTCTTATAATAAATGTTTTCAATAGACTCCACTTCTTATATGGCCATTGGACCCCAGACATCTATAGAAGAAGTAGTAGCATTGGTTTGTAAATAGGTAATAGCAACAAGCTCTGCTAGACTTATGTAACATGTCCATAGTCTCTTATTATCTTGCCAGTTCTTACCATAAAGGTTTTCAGTAGACCCCTTTTATGTGGCCCTTGGACCCCAGAAATGTATATTGGAAGCACTGGTTTGTAAAAGGATAACAGCAACAGGCTCTGCCTAGACTCATTTACCATGTCCCTAGTCTCTTATTATCTTGCCAGTTCTTACCATAAATGTTTTCAGTTGACCCCTTTTATGATGCCTTTGGACCCGAACAATCTATAGTAGAAGTAGGAACATTCATTTGTGAAGGGACAATAACAAGAAGCTCTGCTAGACTCCTGTAACATGTCCCTAGTTTCTCATTGTCTTGCCAATTCATACAATAAATAATTTCACAAGACCCCTGGTTTACAACCTGTGACCCTTTGGTTCTTCTTATGTGGCCCTTGGACCCAACACTCTATAGTGGGAGTGAGAGCATTGGTTTGTAAAGGGGTAATAGCAATAAGCTTTGCTAGACTCATGTCCCTAGTTTCTCATCGTCTTGCCAATTCTTACAATACATGTTTCCATTAGACCCCTGGTTCCCAGCCTGTGGCCCTTTGGTTTTTCTTATGTGGCCCTTGGACCCCAGCAATCTATAGTAGGAGTAGAAGCATTGATGTGTGAAGGGGTAATAGCAACAAGCTCTGCTAGACTCATGTAACATGCTCCTAGTCTCTCTTTGTCTTGCCAGTTCTTACAATAAATGTTTTCAGTAGACACCTGGTTCCCAAAGTGTGGCCGTTGGTCCTTATGTGGCCTTTGGACCACTGCAATCTAAAGGAGGAGTAGGTGCATTGATTTGTGAAAGGCTAATAGTAATGAGGTCTCTCATCGTCTTATTAATTCTTACAATAAACATTTTCTGTAGACCCCTGGTGCCCAAACTGCAACCTGAGGAGCACATGTGGCCTTTTGATTCTTCTTGTGTGGCCCTAGGATGCCACCAATCTAATGTGAGAGTGGGGGAATTGATTTGTAAAGGGGTAATAGCAATGAGCTCATTTAGACTCACGTAACAGGTCCCTGGACCCTCAATGTCTAACTAATTCTTACAATATATATATATATTCTTTTTCTGTAGGCCTCTGATGGCCAATTTGCAACTTGAGTGCCACATATGGCCCATCGATACTTCTTATGCAGCCCTTGGACCACAGAAATCTATTGTAGATGTAGAAGCATTGCTTTGTAAATGGGTAAATGGGATTGCTAGCCTCATGTAACATGTCCCTTGTCTCTCACTGTCTTACTAACTCTTAATAAATGTTTTATGTAGACCCCTGGTGTCCTACCTGTGGCCAAAAGCCACATGGTGCCCTTTGGTTCTTTTTGGGCAGCCTTTAAACCATGGCAATCTATAATGGGAGTGGGAGCATTCATTTGAAAAGTGGTCATAGCAATGAGCTCTCCAAGACTAATATAACATGCCCTCGGTATCTCACTGTCTTATGGAGAATGTCCTTAGTCTCCAATCAAACCTGTAGCATGTCTACAGCCTATGGCCATCATTTCCTCCTATATGTCTACAGTCTGACAGTCCTCTCTATATTACCTATACAGAACATTTTGTGGACCTTTTGGCAATGTCAGGGGCTGCAGTTGAGCCCCCCCCCCCCCCATACCTCATTAGTTGGCAACCATCAACTTAGATACCAACATCATTTTAGAAAGCAATGATGTGCCACCAAAAGGAGCGAACCATTAGCAAAGTTTTTAAGGGTACAATGTATCATATTAACTCTCCCTTTGTAAGTAAATAAAAGCAAAAATGTCTTACACTTATTAAGATGTATTACAACAATGTAACAGTTTTAAAAGGCCAGTGGTTTTTCAAAAAATATATAATACAACAGAAAACAATACCAAATAACACTAACATGGCATTTCTCTATCAAGACTTGTGCTCTTCAACATGCAAACCAAATGACTTATTAATGACTGGCCAAGAGAGAGTTTTCACTCATTATGCTAAGAATGAGCTTGGTCGGTCAATGCGGCCCACTGGTGCCCCCGGTACTGGCTTTTGGCCAAATCAGGCCATGTGAAAAATGTCAATTCTGCCTCATAAATCTTACGCATTCTTTAAACCCAGGCAACGTTTATGTTAATGCATAGACATGACCCCCCCCCCCCCCCCAGTGTTCTGTCAAGACAGATTCCGCTGGTCACCGCAGTAATTACCCCATAAAGGCTTGCCCCTGAAATTACACAATCTACTACAACAATAATTCATTGGTGTGCACCAAATTGGACTAGCCTATCCAAGTTGGGTCTTCAACCCTGCAACCTTGCCTCGTCCTGCAACACAACAAATGAATTCAGTTCACACGCTGCTCCGAGAGGAAAGAGCAAAGGCAGGAGGGAGCTCCAGCACAAAGGCCAAATTAAAAGGGTCCTCTCGGGGGGCGGGGGGGGGGGGGGGGGGGTGCATGTCAACCTCAGGAATGCTGATCCCGACTCGCACAATGGAAATGGCAACAAAAAGGCTTACTTCCCTCGCTGCATTCCACCACCTATTAGGAAGCGGACTCTTTCAGAGGGGGTGCCAGCTACAGATTCTTTAATCTCTTAGGATTTTCTGTATGGCACCGGGTCAATGGCTTCTTACAGTCAACAGCATGCAGCAAGGAAAAACTGTACACCGTCCAGCTTACAAATGATGAATGACGTGAAAAATTCAGCCAGTTTTTTTTATTTTTTTTATTTTTTTTAAAGGCAATTTATTTCCAAGGCAATTAAATCCCCCAGCATCTATCTACCTATCTATCTATCTATCTACCTATCTATCCATCCTTGTTTATGTAATGTGTTACTGAATGAAATGAGGATAAATACAATTAAAAGTGCAAAAGTATAAACCATATGTTAATATAATAAATAAGAGAGTGGGAGATACTACATTACACTAGATATATAGAATACTACATGACACTAGATACATAGAATGTATACAGTATATAGAGAGAGAGGTAAAAAGAAAGAGAGAGATGAAAGGGAGAGTGAAAGCTTGAGATAAATCCTATCTCACACCAGACACACAGTATACTGTATATATATATATATATATATATATATATATATATATATATATATATATATATATATAGTGTATATATATATATATATATATATATAGAGAGAGAGAGAGAGAGAGAGAGAGAACTACATTATGCTAGATACCTTTATTATTCATATATGTGTGTGTGTGTGGTTATATATATATATATATATATATATATATATATATATATATATATATATATATATGTATTACACACACACTCGCATCAATCTATTCAGTATTACTCGGGACATATTATCCTATAGGTTACATCTTCCAAAATCCATTAAAATACAAACTGGCACCTTTTATAGTTCTATACTCAACTACAACTGGGCACTGTTGCTGGCTATGGTAATTTCAGCCTTTGCCATCCACTGCCCACCCTCCCTGGAAGACTGGCAGACAGAGGGGGAAGGAGGGGGGGGGGGGGCACAGTTACAACTACCCCACTATTCTGAGCCTCTGTGCTAATGATCATCTGCAGTGTGTCTGCCATACATGTATTTCCAAGGCAATGCAGCCTACAGGTGTAGAGGGAGCACCAGGGGTTAAAAACCTCAAAGGCTACAAATAAAAGAGAAGCATACTTATTGAATGTAAAGGCTGCAATAAATGAAGCACCCCTATTCCCAGTATGAATAACCCTTATTCCCAGTATTAAGCACCTCATCTCTAGTATAAAGCTCCATCTCCGTTATGAAGTGCCCCTCTTCCCAGTATAAAGCACCCCCATTCCCAGTATAAGGCACTCCCAGCTCCTAAGCACCCCCATCTCTAGTATAAAGCACCCCAACCCCTAAGCACCCCCATATCCAGTATAAAGCACCCCAACCTGTAAGCACCCCCATCTCCAGTATAAAGCACCCCAACCCCTAAGAACCCCCAACTCCAGTATAAAGCACCCCAACCCCTAAGCACCCCATCTCCAGTATAAAGCACCTCCCATGCCCAGTATAAAGCACTACCAGCCCTTAGTATAAAGCACCCCATACCCAGTATAAAGCACTGCCAGCCCCTAGTATAAAGCACCCCCATCCCCAGTATAAAGCACTGCCAGTCCTTAGTATAAAGCACCCCCATCCTCAGTATAAAGCACTGCCAGCCCCTAGTATAAAGCACCCCCATCCCCAGTATAAAGCACTGCCAGCCCTTAGTATAAAGCACCCCCATCCTCAGTATAAAGCACTGCCAGCCCCTAGTATAAAGCACCCCCATCCCCAGTATAAAGCACTGCCAGCCCCTTGTATAAAGCACCCCAACCCCTAGTATACAGCACCCCCATTCACAGTATAAAGCTCTCCCATTCCCAGTTTAAAGCACTCCCAGTCCCTCATATAAAGCACTCTAAACCCCTGGTATAAAGCACCCCATTCCCAGTAAAAAGCACCCCATTCCCCAGTATAAAGCACCCCCTTAAAAAAAATAAATAAAGAGAAGTACTCACTGTGTGAAAAAGAGGAGAAGCTCCTATAACAGAGACGATCAGAGTAGACAATTTGCAGATTGCACCCAGGCAGCAAAGCCAGCATCCATGCCTTGCTCAGTATTATCCCAGACCGAAGTGTTCCTACCAACTATGCCTGCAAAGTCAGGCTCATTTCACACTGAATTTGCACAGTGAAAAGAAGAAGTATAGTGGTGGGGGAAGGGACGGGGAGAGTGAAAGAGCTGGGACAGCAACACAAGCGAGCTCTTCAAACTTTCCCTGGCCAAGGTGCTGAAACGCCTGTGATGGGCCAGCTCCCCACCTCTGCCCGGGCGCCCCTTGCAGCTGCCAAGCGACGCTGCCGACAATAAAATCCACCCTGGGTCCACAGTAAGCCAGCAGCCTTCATGGTCATCCCACAGGTTCCTTGTAAAGCATCAATCACAGGCTTGCTTGTGTGTCCAACCCAAGTAGCAAAATAAAAAAAAATATTAAAAAAACTTTCTCCCCCCCCCAAAAAAAAAACAAAAAAAAAACTGATTAAATTTCCAATCACAGCCCAGTGCAGCTTGGCATTGGAGCTCACCCCCCTTGTTTTAATTGTCGGATCCAGGAATCCTGGTGCTCAAACTCCAGGCACAGCTCAGCAGCCTCCCCCAGCTCCACAGCCTCCTCTGCAATTTCATGATATCACATTCAGTCGGAGATGCTCGCCATAAATCCATCAAGCCTGGTATGGGATCACCTGGTGAATGGGTGCTTTGCTGGTCATCCCTTTTGATGAGTTTTGCACATAAAGAAAAAAAAAATGAAATAAAAAAATAAATAAAAAAATCCTCAATGTAGCAGAGCAATGGCTATTTCCATTTCAGGGAGCTTGGTGATGATGAGTGAGGTGGTCACAGTGCCTCGGATCTTTGCTACAGCCCTCCATGGAGATGATGAGAAGAAGAAGAAGAACACGTTTGGTGGAGATGCGATGAGTTGCCCATCACTTTGGGTACCACGATCCTGGAGGATGCTGCGCTGGTGGCTGCTGTGCTGGGAGATGCTGCTGCTCATTCCTCTTCTTGCTGGGGTCCTCCTTGTGTTTCTCTTACCCCCATCATTATATACAAAAATAATAATAATAATAATAATAATTATACAGATCTTTAATTTGCAGCAGCAGCAGCACAACCTGCTTGTAGATCCAAGTCAAAAGCACATTGCTTGCAGTAGTGCCTCCTCAGTGTGTGTAGGTCCAGCAATAACTCTTTAATGCAATTTCCCATCCAAGGAGGGTTACCTCCTCACCCTCCCTCCTTCCTTCTCACTGAACCTTTTTTTTTTTTTTTCCTCTGATTTTTCCCTTCTATTTTTTTTTTCTCTCTCTCTCTATCTCTATTTTTCCCCTCTCTCTCTCTCTCTTTCTCTCTCCCTCTGCCACTTTTTTTCTTCTTTTTTTTTTTTTTTTCCTCTGCTTGTGATGAATAAAATACAATTACCCAATTACCTCCCATCATCTTAGCACTGATTGGTCAATTGCATTAACACTTGATGTCTTTGAATAAAGGAAAGGCAGCCAACTGGTGTGCTATTGCTGCCACCTACCTGTCACCACTCGACAGTGAAAGTCTGCAACATTAAAGGAGATGGGAAAAGCCAAATCGCTAAAAAAAAATCACCTATAAGGGTTATTTTTTTATTTTTTAAGGGGTTGATGCCATTGCAAAAAGTCATTGGTATTTATTTCTTTGTTATAACACAATTTGTGTTAAAATAATATCTGGTCATCCAATTTATGAAGATCTTTATTCAGGCTCTTCCTAAACTGCTAATGGAGATTGCAAGAGGAACTTCAGTCTGCCTAGCTACACTTTCTATATACATAATGCCGGTGTCCTATTATATAAGGTCCCCCATCCGATAGTGTCCGCTGTGTACTGCGCATGCGCAGTACACAGCAACACAGATTCCGAAAATTTGCGAGGATGAACGGCGCCTGCGCCGTGAGTCCAGGTTCTATCCCCACTATCCAAGTGGACATAGAGTAGGAATATAAAAGAGCTGAAGCGCAGCAAGGCCGAGCCCAAAGCGTGGCAAGCGAAGCTCGCCCGCGAGGGGCCCTCTAATATTCACAACCCTATGTCCGCTTGGATGGTGGGGCTACCACCTCCACTCACGGCGCAGGCACCGTTCAGCTTCGGAGATTTTCCGAAGCTTCGTCTGCTCCGTACTGCGCATGCGCAGTACGGAGCAGACACTATATCATGGCCGGACACTATATGGCAGAACACCGGTTCACACTAACGCGATGCCAGACATCACATGTAATTTGCAGCGCACTGCTGTTCACATGACATGCGATGTCTGTGCGGGGGCGATGTCAGCCATACAGATAGTATGGCTGATATCGCACCGCATTCTGTCCAAACAGGACCCTTTTTTCTGTTCGGACCAGAATCGGATCGCATGTGTGTTCACACATATGCGATCCGATTCATGTCCGAACTGTCCGTTTCGCAGTGCGATATGCGAGCTGAAATGGGGGTGTCGTTAACATATAATGACACTCCCCAGTAGTTCACATATGGCAGTGTGAACTGCCGTGCGTGTCGAGTGCGATGCGGGTACCCGCAGTTGATTCGCAGGGTTCTCGCATCGCACTAGTGTGAACCGGCACTAAGGCTAGGTTCACACTGCTGCGATGCGGCAACGCTGCGAATCCACTGCGGGTTCCCGCATCGCATGTCTCCCGGGGGCAGTTCCCACTGCCCTATGCGAACTTCTGGGAGTGTCAGTGAAAAGTTAATGACACCTCCAAATCAGTTCACATATGGCAGTGCGATCTGCAAACTTGGACAGGAATCGGATCACATGGTGTGAACACCCATGCGATCCGATTCTGCTGCGGACCAAAAAAAGGGTCCTGTACGAATTTGGGCCGGATGCGATGCGAATTCAGCCATACTATCTGTATGGCTGAAAATCGCATTGCACAGAGATCGCATGTGATTTGCACTGTAGTGCGGTGCGAATCACATGCGATCATGGACATCGCAGCAGTGTGAACCTAGCCTAAGGGCTGATAAGTGTCCCTGTGGGATCGGTTTACTAAAACTGGAGCGTGCAAAATCTGGTGCAGCTGTGCATGGGAGCCAATCAGCTTCTAAAGCTGGCCATACACCTATAGATTATCTGCAGATTTTCTATGGTTAGATGGAAAAAGTGCAACAGATTTCTCCATGTTGCTAAACTGTGTGAATGGAGGAATCTCCCCCTTTTCCCATCTAACCATAGAAAATCTGCAGATAATCTATAGGTGTATGGCCAGCTTAACTTCAGCTTGTTCAATTAACCACTTAAGGCCTCTTTCACATGGACGATCCATTTAGGTCCACCTCTCTGTTTTTCAGGCGGACCTCAACGGATGCTCCATAGAGGTCTATGGAGCGTCGGATGTCAGCGGTGACATGTCCCCTGACATCCGGCCCGCTCCGATCCGAAAAAGTGTGACGGAGGAAAAACCTACTTTTCCATCCGTCATCGGATCGGATCAGGTGACGATGGACTCTGCGGTCCGTCATCATCCGATCTCCCATAGGGGAGAGCGGCGCTGTGACAGGTCTGTCCCTGCGCAGTGTGCAGAGACGGACCTGTCCTCTGCCTGCTCAGTGGGGATATCGATGGAGCGATCCCCGCTGAGCAAGCAGATATCCATGGGGCGGATCATCACTGATCCGCCCCATGTAAAAGAGGCCTAAAGTGGAGGGCCACTCAAAAAAAAACAATAAAAAAATTGCCGAAAAATGTTCCTAAAAAAACGGAGGGGAAAAAACAAAAGCATTTTTAACTTACCAGAAATGCCTGTTGCTAAGCAGATCGTCCTAATCTGCTTCTTCCTATTCCGCAGTGATCTTCGGTCTTCTCCTCCTCACGCTGTCTTCTGGGGAATGGGGCGCGGTGTGTTCTGGGAACTGTGAGTCCCACAACACAGCACGCCCCATTCACAAATCGCTGCGCGACTCGCGCATGCGCATTAGGAAATGGGCAGTGAAGCCGCAAGGCTCCACTGCCTGTTTCCCCTAGTAGAAATGGCGGCGCCGGGAACCGAGAGCCGAGGGATGGTCGGCCTCGGGCAGCCGACATAGCGGGCACCCAGGACAGGTAAGTGTCCTTATTAAAAGTCAGCAGCTACAGTGTTTCTTAAAAAAAAAAAAAATCACGGTTGGCCCTCCCATTTAAGGACGGGAAGGATTTGCCCCCTTAAAGTGGATGTAAACCCAAATGTTTTTATTTTGTTTTTTTTGATGTCATAATGTAGAGTATAAGATTTCCTATAATTTGAGCCCAGTCTTGCCACAAAGAGTTAATCCATCTCTGAGCAATCCTCTTTTATTGTTCAGTGAGATAAATCTTGACAAACAGAGAAAAACTTTGTCAAATCCTCCCTCTTGCTGTGAGTGACGGGTGATTTACATATCTTGTGCACTAGCCTAAGAGACATGGAGTATTTTTTAATTCCCTCCCACTCCTTTCTTATGCTGCTCTACAAGGATTGGCTGTTCCACGCCTCAGCATGCTGAAGTCATGTGGGGACTTTTCTGGATTTTGATTGGATGTTAGTGATCATAGCAGAAGTTCAATGTAAGAAATACACAGGAGAAAATGCATGTTGACAAGGGGAGTGTAGAGGTGGGCGGAGAGTCTACTGACATCACGACTCCACCCACTGAGCTCCAGAGAACAGACCCACCCACAAAATCTGCAGTTTTTCGGGTCTCATAGCAGACAGAGGGGAGACATTTGACAGGTAAGTATACATGCAGGAGGCATGCATATCCTTCTAGATAAGGGCCGGTTCACACAGGGGGCGATGCGAGGCGACACCGACTTGCCTCGCCGCGACCTGCCGCGACCTCAGCGGCGACTTGCAAATGACTTCTGTATAGAAGTCAATGCAAGTCACCCCGAGGTCGCCCAAAAGTAGTACAGGAACCTTTTTTCTGAGTCGGAGCGACTCGAGTCGCTCCTCTCAGAACGGTTCCATTGTACAGAACGGGGGCGACTTGTCAGATCGCGGCGAGGCAAGTCGTGTCGCCTCGCATCGCCCCCAGTGTGAACCGGCCCTAACCAATATTGCAGTAGTTTAGAAAGGATGAGAGTGGGTTTACATCCACTTTGATGACCAGGCCATTTTTTGCGATACGGCACTGTCTCGCTTTAACTGACAATTGCGCGGGCGTGAGACACTGTACCCCAACAAAATGAATGACCTTTTTTGCGCCCAAATAGAAAAAAAAATGAATAGAAAAACAAAACAAAAAAAAAACCTCTGCGCATGTGCAGAGTGACTCCTATGGCTTTGTTCTATCAGCAGATGGATTGGAGACAGTGGAAGAAGGGGAGGATCAAATAAGACAGGATCAAACAGCCTTTTTACACAATGCGGGGGATTAACCCCTTAGGTTCCACAGTGAATATAACAAGCACGCTTTACTGCATATACAGACTGATTTTACTGTTGTGGGTTTAGTAAAACTTTATGCTTTGGCAATAGCTGTGTACTAGCGATCCGATTATCAGATGAACGTTTTGAAAGCAATATTTTTCATACAATTTTCTGATCGTGTATACAAGGCTCTGTTCATGCTCGTGCGACAACAAAGTCTCACTGCTGTTTGTTTTTTTCCTTTATCCCTCTCATAGCAGGTTCCGCCTGTTTCTTAAAAGACAATGGGGGTCGATTTACTAAAGCTGGTAAAAGGCAAAATCTGGTGCAGCTCTACATAGTAGCCAATCAGCTTCTAATTTCAGCTTGTATAATTAAGCTTGGACAATAAAACCTGGAAGCTGATTGGTTTCTATGCACAGCTGTAGCAGATTTTGTACTCTCCGGTTTTAGTAAATCAACCCTATGTGTGATTAAAAAAAAAAGAAGTATTTCCTAGACATAAGACTTGCTCACATGTGCTGCTATTGTTGCTGCTCCTCTCAAAAGTGATCCACGGTGGACAGGGATGGCGCTACTGCTAGGTGAACTAGGAAGCCGCCTAGGGTGCACTGCTGCTTAGGGCGCAGCCACAGCCGCTGGTTTCCCAGCTCTATGTGAAGACAAAAGGAGGGGGAAAAAGAAGAACCTCTAAGCCCTTGTACACACAGTCGGACATTCCGACAACCAAATCCGTCGGATTTTGTCCGAAACTGTTGCATACACACGGTCAGACAAATTTGTCGGAAAATCCGATCGTTCACAACGTGATGACGTTATTTCGTTACGACGGGACTACATTCAGGCTAGTAGCCAATAGCTTTGGTGTAGGAATTTGATCTGAGCATGCGTGGCACTTTGTCCGATCGGAAATTCTCTACACATGATCGGACAAGGTCCGATCGGATCATGTTGTCGGAAAATTTTACCGACAAGTTGGAAAACTTGGTCCGTTGGATACTCCGACGGAAACAGTCCGATGGAGACCACACACAGTCGGATTATCCGACAAAACGGTCCGATCGGACACATTCCGTCGGAATCTCTGACCGTGTGTACAAGGACTTAGAAGCTAGGCTTCCCCTATTCATATGCTAATGAACTAGTTGGGGTGGTTTGTGAGCTCAGGACAGGAAGTGATGCTACAAGAAGTAGAGGGAAGGAAAAAAGGATTTGGACACAGCCATGTGCTGAGGACACAAAGGAACTGGTAGTTCTGGAGGACTCTGAGAAACAAGGAGCTGTCTGGAAGAAGATGCAATCATCAGGAAAAATAAAAAGTTAAGTAGCTGTTTAGGGTAATCGCATACATTGTCCATGCTCATTTGCTAAGGAGGATTATATATCTTGTGCATGTGTATATTACATGCATATTTTGGGATATTATACTGCAAAGAATTGAGTAGACCATGGTCCACCTGTGGCCCTCCAGCTGTTGCGGAGCTACAAGTCCCATCATGCCTCTGCCTTTGGGAGTCATGCTTGTAACTGTACCTGCAATGCATCATGGGACTTGTAGTTCCTGAAGAGCTGGAAGGCCATAAGTTGAGCACCCATGGTGTATACTGTAATATAGTTTAGCCACTTCATACACCCGCCCATAGTCAAATGACATCCGCAGGAGGGATCTCCCATCCTGGGCGGGTGTCATATGATGTCCTGGGCTTCCTGGCCGTCTAGGGGGCGTGCCCCCGCCAAGTCACTCAGGATCTGGTGCGTGTGCCCACGATGTCCGCCGGGCACCCGCGGTTGCCGGTAACAGAGCCGGGACATGGATCTGTGTGTGAAAACACACAGATCCACATCCTGTCAGGGGAGAGGAGACCGATTGGGTGTTCCAACTTCCAAGTACAGAGGAACACCGATCGGTTTCCTCCCCTTGTGAGTCCCCTCCCCCTACAGTTATAATCACTCCCTAGGTAACACATTTAACCCCTTAATCGCCCCTAGTGTTAACCCCTTCCCTACCAGTGACATTTATCCAGTAACCGCTGTATAAATGTGAATGGTCCCAAAAAAGTGTCAAAAGTGTCCGATGTGTCCGCCGCAATGCCCCAGTCACGATAAAAATCGCAGGTCGCCACCATTACTAGAAAAAAAAATTAAATATAAATAAAAATGCCATAAATCTATCCCCTATTTCGTAGATGCTATAACTTTTGCGCAAACCAATTGAAATACGCTTATTGTGATTTTTTTTTTTTTACCAAAAATATGTAGAAGAATACATATCGGCCTAAACTGAAGAAAATATATATTTTTTTGTAATTGGGATATTTATTATAGCAAAAAGTAAAAAATATTGTATTTTTTTTTTCAAACCTGTCACTCTTCTTTTGTTTACAGTGCAAAAAATAAAAAGCGCAGAGGTTATCAAATACCACCAAAAGAAAGCTCTATTTGTGGGGAAAAAAATGATAAAAATGTAATTTGGGTACAGTGTTGCATGACCGCGCAATTGTCATTTAAAATGCGACAGAGCTGAACAAAACTGAAAATTGGCCTGAGCAGGAAGGGGGTGAAAATGCCTGGTATTGAAGTGGTTATTAAACATAATTGTTGCAACTCACATAATGTAAAACACAGGAAGGCTCATCAATGACAAAACCCCATGGAATGGTCGCCACTGCACTGCGGGGGACACTGGAAGAGTCCAGATGTACAGCACTGTCAGAGACGTAGAGACGGCTGAGGCCACCTGTCATCAGGGTCGAGGGGTGGAACGCCCCGTGGACCACACCGTCACCCTGGTGACATCACTGGGTAGGAGATGCAATGCATTTCAGAGCATGTGCAATGCCTGGAATGGCAAGCACGCTCCTTTCCCAAGCTGGAGAGGAAAGGACTATTGGAACCTTATAAGTGGATCCTGGAGGTGGGCTCTGAATAATGTGGCACTACAGCGCCCAGCAGCGGCAATTCAATTACATTTAAAATGCATATATTTATAAAAGGTGATTTAAAAATAAATATATAAAAATATAAATATATTAATTTTGAATGTATTTAAACATGCTCGGAAACGCGTTGCATCTCTTCCCCAGTGACGTCACCACGCTAAGGGTGAGGTCCACGGAGGGCTCCAACCCTCGATCCTGATGACAGATGGTCTTGACCAGCTCCACGTCTCTGACAGTGCTGTACATCTGGATTCCTCCAGCGTCCCCTGCCAAGTAGTCGCGACCATTCCATAGGGTTTTATCATTGATGAGCCTTCCTGTGTTTTACATTATGTTGCTACAATTATGAGCATAGTAAACTATAATATAATCTACACTTAGAGGTGCCTCTCTGTCAGCGTCTGCTCTTGACTCAAAGTTTCAAATTTTAAAGTTTTGTTTTGAATTTTTTTTGGAGGGGCAAGTAGCATCCATAAACACTGCCATACTGCAGAGCTGCTGATCAAACATACTTAACCCACAGCGTGCTCAAAAGTATAACTCTAAGGAAGGGGGAGGCTATTCCCCCAAAATGCGTTGGCTCCACTTGTATACTTTTATCTTCAATAAAAAAACTATAAAAATCAACAAGTGAGACGTTTTTCTGGACACCAATCGCTCCTTTACAATCACCCAAGTGTTCCCCATAGTAAAGGCCCCATCATCATTATTAGAAAGGTGAAAGCCTTACACCTTAACAGATTCTGTATCCTACCACCTACAATTGGGATATAACCCATTGGAAACCATTCCCTCTATACCCTACACATAGAAATCTGCCACTAAGATGCGGGGCAGGTGCAGCGCAGCCCCATGCGCTTCACTATTAACAGCGGTAATCCCCGGAAAACGCGACCTATTTTTTTTTTTTGCCACAACCGTGAAGCAAAGCATTGTGGCCGTGACATGTGTACAACCCTAAACAACTTCATATCTGTATTAAGATGGGTGGTCAGGGGGTGGTAAAATCACAGCTCCAACACCTGCTTTTACTGCCCCCTGGCCACCCATGTGAAGACGCCCTTTGTATCCCATGGAGTCCAGTGTTGTCTTCCTGGCAGCCAACATTCTCACTCACTACTCTGCTCCCCTGCCACCATCTTGGAATGAGATCCCGTACATATGCAGACACACAAGGGGGGTCTGTGCCAGGTCTACTGGAACTGCCAAGTCCCATAGACTGCCAGAGACCTGTGGGTTTATGCACATGCACAGGGAGATCTCGCGCATATGCACACTGCTGGTCTCTGCACATTCCCATGGTCCCACGGCCAGGGCCGTTTTTAAGGAAGGGCAAAAGGGGCAGCTGCCCTGGGCCCTGTCATTGTTGTGGGGCCCAAATCAGCTGCCTCATACTTGCCAACTATCCTAGTTTAAATTCCCTCATCCCTTGAGGTTTTAGTCTTGTGCTGTGTCCTGATATCTCAGTGTGAAGTGCTGCTACTAATGCTGCCCAGCTCTGCCCTATTGTTGTGCAAAGATGGCTCACCTGCAGACCCTGTGTTTACATGTACATTCATATGTAAATATCGACGGCATTCATATGTAAATAGGGGCGGTCAGCAGCATTGATATGTACATCATGCCCCCCTGAGGTCATATCCACAGTAATTTCTAGCAACCAATCAACAAGCAGAAATCATGTGCTGTAACCTCTAGAAAATAATCAGTAAGCCGTAATGTGTGTTGTAACCTCTAGCAACCAGTCAGTGAGCGGTAATGATACACTGTAACCTCTGGCAACCAATCGCAATAGCTGCCTGATCTGATTCAGTAAACTGATTTTGAGTCTAGCTGCTATTTATTGTATGTCTCAGAGCAGGTGGAGAGCAAAACTGCATGGGGGGGGTCAAGAAAAGTTTTGCCCAGGGTCCAATCAATATTAAAGACGGCCCTGCCCACGGCGTGTCTGCACATGCGTGAGATTTTGTGCTGAGCACTGGGATTGCATCACTCTTATCAAGACAGGAATTCAAAAATGACAATGAAATACAAAGTATTTAAAAACTTTCCGCCCAGCCTATAGACAAATGATAGCCGGGGGGCCGGAAGCACCGATGACACGGCCGCGGTAATATGGTGTGAAGGGCAAGGGAGACATTGGAGTCTAATAAACCTTTAATGTCTCCATAAAGAGTACCTGTCACCTGCCCAATGCTATCACATTTAACCCTCGAGTAAAAAAATTAATAAATAAAAATAAAATTATAATAAAATATATATAATTATTTTTTTTTAAATTGCCGTAACCCCTGTAAAACACAGGCCCAGGGTGCGCACGCACATGTAAACAGCGATCACACCACACGTGTGACATATCGCCGCGAACGTCAAAACGAGAACAATAATTTTAGCAAATGAGCTCCTTGTTAACTCTAAACTGATGAGCTGTAAAGGCTTTTAAAACGTCACCTATGTAGATTTTTTGGACACCGTCATTTTTTGGCGATATCAGGGGCGCACGCAATTTTAAGACACGGATTGTTAGTTATCTACTGTATTTACTTAATGCAACCTTATCTTTTATCTTTTAAATAAAAATGGGTATTATATTGTGTGTTTTTTGCACGAAAATTCATGTTATGATATTTTTTCCTGAAAATTTGCATTTAATAAACAGTTGCACAAATATCATGTGACAACAAATTTGCAACTATCACCTTTTTGATTCTACAGGGCCCCTGCTTTCAGAAATATATCTATAATGTTCTGGGGGTTAAAGACATTTTATTGCCAAAAATTAAGATTTTTGCATAAATGTGAAAAAAAAAAAAAAATGTATCTGGCGCCGAACTGGTTAAAAGGAAAGGGAGGCAGAGGAAGTATTTTACATGGGAGAAGGTCCGCTTTAAGTAAGCACAGTCCACTGTCATCACCAATAGGAAACCCGTCCTGAGAAATGTTATTGCTGGAGGGTATGTAGACATGATTGGGTATGTAGACGCGAAAAAGGCTGCAGGAGATCAACAGGATGGAGATGCAACCAAGGCTAAGAATAAAAGGAAAAAATAATGACCCTTTTTTATGATAGACAATGCTTAAACTAAACGCCCTTCATGTCTTTGGAGTGTGGGAGGAAGCCCACATACATGCCCTATGCAGATAATGTCTCTGCTGAGATTTGAACCAAGGATGCAAGGCATAAGTGCTAACCACTGTGCCGCCCTGCTCCCCCAACTCTTTGTTCTTTTGTTACTCGTGTTCCCCCCCCAGGCTGGTTGTTTTGCTGCAAACTCTGAGACTCCCATTTCATAAGGAATAATTTATCACGTGAGTGTTCATTATACACTGAGTATAGAAAAGAATCCCCCCCCCCCCCCTTTAAAATAATCACATTTTGTTGCCTGAAATACAACAGACATTTTTTGTTTTATCCTGCTGTGTTTACTAGTGTGACTTATAACTTCCAAGTGAAAGATATAACACCAACATGTCAGGAAAAAAAAAAAAGTAAAAAACCTAATCAGTGAGTTGGAAAAAGGATTACCCCCTTGTGTCAGTATTTTGTTGAACCCCGCTTTAATCACAGCCTTTAGTCTGTTGGAATATGTCTCTACTAACTTTGCACATCTAGGCTTTGCAATGGACGCGCTCTTCCTCTCTGTCCAGGGCTCTCAGCTCTTGATTGGATAGATTGATAGCAATGCAGCCATTGGCTCCAGCTGCTGTCAATCAAATCCAATGACGCGGGCGCCGGGGGGCAGGGTGGAGTCTGGCATTCTGTGTCTAAAGACACAAATGCTGAGCTTGGGAGTGCTCCCGCAAGGAGCGTGCCCCCAGGGGGTTTACCGATGCGAGGTCTGGTATGGATTAGGAGGGGACACCCCCCCCCCCAAAATCTATACCAGGCCCTTATCCGAGCATGCAGCCCGGTAGGTCAGGAAAGGGAGGAGACAAGCAAGCTTTGAACTGAACTCAGTAATTTGGAGAGGTGGTCTTTTGCCCATTTAGTGTAGGTTTGTTGGTCAGCTGTTTACAAATGTATTGTTATATAGTTTATCTTTAACCCCGTGTGAGTTCCAGGTCAATATGTTCAAAGTTTACATGGGGCTAAGGACCAGAACCCACATGATATTGGTTGGACCTGCCATTGTGAACTTAGGCACCCAATACTGCATCATAGGAGAGAGAAATGTGAGTTGCATGCTCCACCATACCCAAAAATACTTGGTATTTTACCTTGTTGCAGCATGCAAACAATACTGTGTTGAAAAGAAAGGAGAAGGACAATAAGCAAGAAGCTACAAGAAGCTATAGGGTCAACCTATTACTATAATTAGGGTTATCCCGATACCGATACTAGTATCGGTATCGGGACCGATACAGAGCATTTGTGCGAGTACTTGTACTCGCACAAATGCTCCTGATGCCAGATACGATACCCGGGAAAGCGACCCAGCATAACCAGAAGTCAGTGGGCGGAACAGCGGAAGTGACGCTCCGTGTCGACGTTGGCGGTTGGACACCCCGACGCCCATCTTGGTACACCCTGCACTCGGCCGCAGTAAGCCAGCATCGGACATCTTGTTACACCCAGCCCATATAGTTCAGGCTGGGTGTAACAAGATGGCCACAGCTGCTTTTATGTGGCCGAGTGCAAGGTGTATCAAGATGGGCCGTCGCAGGCAGCCCATCAGTGCTCATAAATGCCACCTATCAGTGCCCAATGTCCATAAGTGCCGCTCATCAGTACCAACCACCTGCCTGTGCCACCTGTCAGTGCCAGCCGCCTGCCTGTGCCACCTGTCAGTGCCAGCCACCAGTACCACCTGTCAGTGCCCGCCACCTGTCAGTGCCAGCCATCAGTGCCATCTGTCAGTGCCAGCCACCTGTCAGTGCCCACCATCAGTGTTATTTGTCAGTGCCTGCCACCAGTGCCATCTGTCAGTGCCCATCACCTGTCAGTGCCCCCCCATCAATGCCCGCCATCTGTAGGTGCTGCATGTCAGTGCCACCTAATCTGTATTGTGCTTTTAAAACTGTCACATGACATAAAAAAAGTATCGGTAATCGGTATCGGCGAGTACTTGAAAAAAAGTATCGGTACTTGTTCTTAAAGCGGTTCTTCACCCTAAAGGGGAAGTTCAGCTAATCTGATCCCTCCCCCCCTCCGGTGCCACAATCGGCACCTTTCAGGGGGGAGGGGGTGCAGTTACCTGGATAATCCAGGTAACTGCACCCACTTCCGGCCAGACCGCCGCAGACCCCCGCAGACGCCCCGCCCCCCCGTTGTGTTCTGGGAAACACACAGTTCCCAGAGACACAGCAGGGGACCATAAGAGACGCGCAGCGCGACTCGCGCATGCGCAGTAGGGAACCGGCCAGTGAAGCCGTCATGCTTCACTTCCCGATTCCCTGACAGAGGATGGCGGCGGTGGCAGCAGCGAGACGAGCGATCGCTCGTCATCTGCCGCCGACATCGCTGGGCCCTGGGACAGGTAAGTGTGATTTTATAAAAAGTCAGCAGCTGCAATATTAGTAGCTGCTGGCTTTTAATATTTTTTTTTAGGTGCAGCTCCTCTTTAAAAAAGTGGTATTGGGACAACCCTAACCCCAACCCTAATGTCAACCTGTTATCTCAAAGGGCCAAGTACATGGTCACTTTAAGCATTGGGGAGTCCTCGCGCTCTAAAGGTAGCTGGAGCTGGGAAGATTGGGTCCGCTACATACATTTCAAGGCTGCATTTTAAAATTTGGACTATACCTTTAACTTTGACTTTTCCTAAGTGTGAAGTCTGCACTTGTTTCAAAAGTTAACTTTTTAAAATATCTTATCTGGCATTATATCAGCATCTGGTGCACTCAATCTGTTCCTCCTGAAATGCTGGTTGCGAAAATACATTTTTGGATGATTTTGCATGATAAATGTGCGTTTTATGGAGCTCACATAATGTAGCCTTACTTAACAAGTTATTCATTAAATTATATCAGTGCTGGAATGACACTTTTTTTTTTTTTTTCTTTTTCGATGGCCAATCTGAACGTCAGGTCTTTACAATTGGGACGTTATCCAAAAGTAAAAATTTCACTCTGGACACAGGTGGCTAAATATGACTGAGATAAATTTGTGTTTAAATTTACTGTCATCCATAAATTCATAGAACTCATAATTGCTTTAGTTTAAAGGAGCCGTCTATAAGGTTTGCAATTCTGATTACATTAACCATATTCTAAGTCAGGGGTGTCCATACTTTTTCAAAGAGGGCCAGATTTGATGACGTGAATATGCATGAGGGCCGTCCATTTTGCCTGACATTCTGTGAACCATTACAATTTGGTGTAAAGCCCCATACACATGATTGGATTTTCCGAGGGGAAATGTGTGATGACAGACTGTTGGCAGAAAATCTGACCGTTTGTACGCTCTATTGGACAATTGTTGATGGTAGGCTTTAAAATTTTCCTCAGACAAATGTCTGTTATCAGAAAATTTTCCTCAGACAAACATGCATGCTCAGAAGCAAGGACGAGCAAGAAGCGGTCGGTCTTGTAAACTAATATTTGTAATGGAGAATTAACATTCGTGACGTGGCAAATTATGAAATCTCGAAATGCAGCGCACAATTCTATTCTTCTTTAATGGGATAATAATGGGATCTTAATATAGGGAGTCAACAATGCCAAGAGTTAATGAAAGCAGGGGTCCGTAATCCGGAGATAATTCCCAAATCATCAGCATTATTCTCCTGGAGCTCCCGCAGCAAAGGCATATGACATAATTTGTCACGATTAATAAAGCAACCAATTTTTGGTCCAAGAAATCCTTCTCATCCTTTTCATGGACTGAACTTGGGTCAAAGCAATAACTCCAAGGTCAATAATAAATAACAGGTTGTCTCCTCTGATTCTGCAACATGTCTGGTTGACGAACATTCAGAAACGAACTGAAAAGCGCAAATTAAAACTCAACACGCACCAATAGTGCAATGGAAGCCCAGAGACGGGAATTCCTATTACAGACGCCGCCGAGTAAACATGATATTCTCCTGTATTTAATCTGACAGCGTTCATCCAGCCCCCTCCCCGCCCCCTACGAGGCAGCGCCGATGCCACAAAAGATATATATATCCAAATCCCCAGGGGCGCTGTGATAAACCAGAAAGCAGGCCGCAATTGGAAACGAGGAAACGTGGCTAAACGTGAGTTTCTGCATTTACAATCGGTTAGGCTCCATTCACAGCTTTGCGTATGGGGAGCAACAATCACGTTAAAAATGAACAAATAGGATCGCGGGACGCCCTTCACCCAAAAGAAACTCCTGTACTTCTTTTGGGAGATAGGGCGTCCTGCGATTCTGTTTGCAAGTTTTTTACTGCAATTGTTGGCCAACAAATTGCGGGAAAATTGCACTGCGTTTGGGGTGCTATTAAAATCAATGGGCAATGCACCAGGAATGCATGGGCGTCCCGCGATTTGCCGCAACTGTGAATCACGGGCAGAATCGTGGCGATTCCGTAGGCAATTCGGCATGCAGAGATGTGAACGGAGCCTTATGCCCTGTACACACGGTCGGAAAATGTGCGATCGGATCTTGTTGTCAGAAAATCCAATCGTGCGTGGGCTCCATCGGACTTTTTCCCTCGGAATTTCCGACACACAAAGTTTGAGAGCAGGATCTAAAATTTTCCGACAACAAAACCCGATCGCTTAAATTCCGATCGCGTGTAGACAATTCTGATGGACAAAGTGCCACGCATGCTCAGAATAAATCTGAAAGCCTATACCAGGGGTCTCCAAACTTTCTAAGCAAAGGGCCGATCTATTGTCCTTCTGGCTTTGGGGGGACTGTGGCCAATGGGTGTATAAAATGCCCCAGAATCATGGATGGTGTCAGTAGGGGGAATGATGCCCCATCATTGGTGTCAGTTGGAGGAATAGTGCCCCAAGGGCCAGGTAAAGGCAAGCAAAGGGCCACATCCGGCCTCCGGGCCACAATTTGGAGACCATTGCTCTATACAATTATTTCTGCAATGTTTGCTGGTTTTCTGTTTTTTTTTATGCAATAAATAGGATACATTTTTATAACTTTTAATACTGCCACCAACTACAAGTGACCTGAGTAATGATGTGCAGCTGACACCGATCCAAGTGCATTTAGACAGGAAGTGGCTGAAAGAAACTGGAGAAAATCAGCAGAGCAGACATAAAACAAAGAATAAAATAAAAAGGTAAGAACGTTATATTTTAATATGATATTCCTGTACAAATGTTAGTATTATTGTACAATTGTTATATCTAAGATCGTATAAAAGCGTATTGTTTAAAAAAAAAAGGTAACAACTTTATCGCATGAAGAAAACAAACATAGCAAATGTATGAGATATATATATATATATATATATATATATATATATATATATATATATATATATATATATATATATATATATATATATATATATATATATATATATATATATATATAGATGGATAGATAAATAGATATTCTATATATATACAGATAGATAGTAGACATGTGCAGAGTGAAATATTTTGTTTCGGAATTTCGTTTTCGTCCGAAAAATACATTTATTTAGTTATTCCCGAAATTCGTTTTTATTTATTTCGTTCAAAAATTGCATTAGTCTGAAAATCCACCTGAATTGTGGTAGAATCTGTCTTTGAAGGCTTATGGTGTCTGTCGAATGTATAAAGAAGATTCGACGGAGCTAGTATATAGCATACTTCGTGTGAACTTTAGAACCCTATTAAAGTCTATGGGACTCCAACGTTCAAAATCTAAAGTGCTAATTTTGAAGGCTAATATGCAAGTTACTGTCCTAAAAAGTGTTTGGGGACCCGGGTCCTGCCCCAGGGGACATGTATCAATGCAAAAAAAAGTTTTAAAAACTGAAGTTTTTTCGGGAGCAGTGATTTTAATAATGATTAAAGTGAAACAATAAAAGTGTAATATTCCTTTAAATTTCATACCTGGGGGGCGTCTATAGTATGCCTGTGAAGGGGCGCATGTTTCCCATGCTTAGAACTGTCCCTGCACAAAGTGTCATTTCTGCAGGAAAAAAAGTCCTTTAAAATCACTCGCGGCTATATTGTCGGCTCCCGTAATACAGAGAACAGTCATTGAAAGTCATTGATAAAAAAAAAAGCCTGGGGTTCCCCCAAATTCAATTACCAGGCCCTTCAGGTCTGGTATGCATATTAAGGGGAACCCCACGTCAAATTAAAAAAAAATTGACGTGGGGTCCCCCTAAAAATCCACACCAGACCCTTTATCCAAGCACGCAACCTGGCAGGCTGCAGGAAAAGAGGGGGGACGAGAGAGAGCGCCCTCCTGAACCGTACCAGGCCACATGCCCTCAACATTTGGAGGATGCTTTGGGGGTCTGTGACCCCTCAAAGCACCATATCCCCATGTTGATGGGGACAAGGGCCTCATCCCCACAACCCTGGCCGGTGGTTGTGGGGGTCTGCGGGCGGGGGGCTTATCAGAATCTGGAAGCCCCCTTTAACAAGGGGACCCCCAGATCCCGGCCCCCCCCTGTTTGAAATGGTAAGGGGGGTACAAAAGTACCCCTACCATTTGACAAAGAAAGTGTAAAAAATTGTTAAATAAGACATACACACTTTTGAAAAGTCCTTTATTAAAAATAAAAAAAGATTCCAGCAGTGATAATCCACTCTTGCTATCCAGCGACGGATGATCATCTCTCCAGCGATGGCTGATCTGGTCCAGCGCAGCGAATCCATCCATCTTCTGTCTCCACGGAGGAGACACTGCGGAATCCCGGCGGCCTGACGTTTCTTATATGAGGAGGGCGGGGCCACCCGTCACCTGACCCCGCCCCCTCTGACGCCCCGTCTATCTATATAGATAGATAGATAGATAGATAGATAGATAGATAGATAGATAGATATAGATATATCTACAGATATATATTTATATATAGATATATATCATACATTTGCTATGTTTATCTATATCTATCTATCTATCTATCTATCTATCTATCTATCTATCTATCTATATATATATATATATATATAGAGAGAGAGAGAGAGAGATACAGTGGGACCTTGGTTAAGTGGTTAACGAGCTTTTTGAAAGACAAGCAACTTTAAAAAAAAAAAAAATTAAATCCTGACTTGGTGTATGAGTGTTGTCTCGCAAAAAGAGCAGAATTGAAGCTAAAGTGTGTGCAGTACCGCATTTGGCCAGAGGTGCGGGGGCGAGAAGAGGGACCCGAGAAGAGGAGGATCCGGGCTGCTCTGTACAAAACCAACTACGACATAGGAAGCAATCATAACATGTTTGTTATTTTTATAGAAAAAAAAAAAATGAGACTTTACAATCACTTTAAAAGCAACATTTTAAAACAAAAGCAGTAATAATAATATTAATAAAAAAATATAAATAACAATAACGATAAGAGTGATGAAAAAAGACCAAGTAGTCCATGGAGTCTGCCCCCTTTTTTATTTATTTACAGTATATATGTTTTGGGTTTTCTTTTTCTTTTTTTTTTCTTTCTTTTTTTGTCTGAATATAGATCTGTGATTTCCCAAAGCATATTTGAATTCATTTACTGTTGACTGACTCACTAACTCTGATGGAAGTCTATTCTAAGCATCGACTTCTCTTTTGGTGAAATAATACTTTCTAAGTATTCGTTTTCAATTTTCGTTCTGAGAATATTCAAAACTAATAAGAATAATACAAATAAATTAATTATAAATATAAAATAATAAATAATAATACTATAATCAAATATAATACAAATAATAACAACAACAACAATATGCACTAATAATAATAACAATAATAACAATACAGTGGAACCTCGGATTGCGAGTAACGCGATTTACGTGCATTTCACAATACGAGCTGTTTAAAAATAAATAAAATCCTGACTCGGTTTGTGAGCGTTGTCTCACAAGACGAGCAGGATTCAAGCCTCTGGGGTGTGCAGTACCGCATTTGGCCAAAGGTGCGGGGGCACCGGTGACGCTTATACCGCGTACACACGACTGGACTTTTCTACGGACTAGGTCCGAGAGGTCTTCCCGATGGATTTTCAGTGGAGATCCGACGGACTTTCCGAACGAACGGACTTGGCTACACACAAGCACACCAAAGTCAGACGGATTCGAACGTGATGACGTATGACTGGAGACTAGAATAAGGAAGTTTATAGCCAGTAGCCAATAGCTGCCCTAGCGTCGTTTTTCGTCCATCAAACTAGCATACAGACGACCGGATTTTTCGACCGGACTCGCATCCATCGGAAAGATTTGAAACGTGTTTTATTTCTAGGTCCGTCTGTCTTTTGGGAAAAAAAAGTCTGCTAAAGCCCACACACGATTGTTATATTTCGAATTCATTCCATCGGACTTAGTCCGTTGAAAAGTCCGGTCATGTGTACGCCTCATTAGAGACACTTGGAGCCGCTCGGAGACACAGGGAGCAGCTCGGAAACACTCGGAAACACCCAGTTCCCGAGTGTCTCTGAGTGTATCCGAGTGATCACTAAACATTTTCAAGTGTCTCTGGTGCCCCCTCTGCCCACATGCAGTACTGCATAAACTAGCAGTGACACTGGAACTCAATTATCTGAGTTTCCATTGATTCCTATAGGGAAACTCACTTTTATATATGAGTGCTTTTTATTACAAGAATTCTTCTAGAACAGATTATGCTCATAATTCAAGGTACTACTGTAATACAATGCACTAAAAAATAATAATAATAAAATATTAATAATAAAATAATATGCACTAATAATAATAATAATAATAATAATAACAACAATGCAATGCACTAATATAATAATAATGATAATAATAATAATAATAATAATAATAATAATAATAATAATAATAATAATAACAATAACAATAATAATAATAATGCAATGCACTAAAATAATAATAATAATAATAATAATAACAATAATAATAATAATAATAATAATAATAATAATAACAATATTAATAATACAATGCACTAATATAATAATAGTAACAATAATAATAATAATAATAATAATAATAATAATAATAATAATAATAATAATATGTTATACAAATAATACAATAGTAACTGCTGAAATACAATCAACATTAATAAAGCAATCACATTCCACCAGTGTAGTCAAGCCAGGTTTGCAGTCATGCTGTATGTGAACAAGGCTTCATTCTAATTAGCAGACACAAATATTGTGGATAACTCAATATTAAAGTGCAAAGACAGGACCTAAATATTCCATTCTCTAATGAGAAGCTGGCCAATTTGTGATCTCTGCGTTTACATACCACAATCTGTACAAGGCTAATTAATCTTACCAGAGGCCAATCTCTAAATTAAACAATATCATCCATTATTCAATCTGTTGCCAATTACTTCATCATGATAAACCCAAATTATCTCTGGCCTTTTTTTTTATTTATTTTTTCATTCTGTCTTTAAAAAGTAATGCATCGGTGTACATGTATTTTGTGTCAACAGCTTTGTGTTTTATCTCGGTGTACGGGAGCCGAGGTCTTTGTGCAATGACTATGGTATCATAACTGATAAACACATACACATGGCATACTAAAAACATTGGGGTTGATTTACTAAAGGCAAATAGACTGCGCACTTTGTGATGGAATCTTCACTTAGCTTAGCGAATAAGGTGAAGCTCGGTTGACTTAACGGTTTATATAATATTTTTAATTTTTCTTTGCATGTGATTAGATATTCTTTGCAAATGAATGCCAGGTTGCAAACCAATGTGTTTAGCAGCATAGGCTGCTCCAATACGGCCACCCCTAGCACATCATTCATAGGGCACTTTGGGTCACTGGTGAGAGTGTGGGTGGGGGACATGACAATTCTTTTCGAACTGGACAGTTTATATAGTGGAGGGATGTGTGATGCTATCGAGTGAAGTGATTGTACAAAGAGATTTTGTAACCAACATATATCACCTGTTTGTGGGGGGTCTTGAAACGCGTAGACCCATATTTGTATATGAGTGGTTTGTACTTGGAGTGAGAAAATATAAGTAATGCCGCGTACACACGGTCGAACTGTATGACGTACTTAGTCCGTCATACAATCCGACGGACAATCCGGCGTACTTTCCACTGAACGGACTTGACCACACACGGATACACAAACAGTCCGACGAAAGCTTGCGCGATGACGTGTACAGCACATACGACGGGACTAGAAATAGGAAGTCCAAGACACAGCAAAGCCCTGTAAATCCTTTCTGGGCATGTGCCATTCTTAGTCCGTCGGACTAGCATACTGACGATCGTATTGTCCGCTGAAACCAAAGTACGACGGAAAGATTTTTGGAAAAACCAAAATTCTTAGTACTCCGGACTGCACGCTGAAAAAGTCCGCTGAAGCCAACACACGAGCGGATTGTACGCTGAAATGTGTTTCAACGGACTAAGTACGTCATACAGTTCGACCGTGAAAGCATTAGCTTTCACCAGTGGTTCTCAACCTCAGTCCTTAAGTACCCCCAACAGGCCATGTTTGCAGGTTTTCCTTTATCTTGCACAGGGGCATTAAATCAGAGTCAATGGCTTGGTATTTTGGACAGCTACAGTATCTCACAAAAGTGAGTACACCCCTCACATTTTTGTAGATATTTTCTTCTATCTTTTCATGTGACAACACTGAAGAAATTACACTTTGGTACAATGTAAAGTAGTGAGTGTACAGCTTGTATAACAGTGTCAATTTGTTTTCCCCTCAAAATAACTCAACACACAGCCATTAATGTCTAAACTGCTGGCAACAAAGGTGAGTACAACCCTAAGTGAAAATGTCCAAATTGGGCCCAAAGTGTCAATATTTTTTGTGCCCATCATTATTTTCCAACACTGCCTTAACCCTCTTGGGCATGGAGTTCTCCAGAGCTTCACAGGTTGCCACTGGAGTCCTCTTCCACTCCTCCATGATGACATCACGGAGATGGTGGATGTTAGAGACCTTGCACTCCTCCACCTTCCGTTTGAGGATGCTCAGTAGGGTTTAGGTCTGGAGACATGCTAATCAGCCAATCACAAGGCAGCAACTCAATTCATTTAGGCATCTAGACGTCGTGAAGACAACTTGCTGAAGTTCAAACTGATCAGAATGGGGGAGAAAGGGGATTTAAGTGACTTTGAATGTGGCATGGTTGTTAGTGCCAGACTGGCTGGTCTGAGTATTTCAAAAACTGCTGATCTACTGGGATTTTCATGCACAACCATCTCTCAGGTTTGCAGAGAATGGTCCAAAAAAGAGAAAATATCAAGTGAGTGGCAGTTGTGTGGATGAAAATGCCTTGTTGATGTCAGAGGTCAGAGGAGAATGGGCAGACTGGTTCCAGATGATAGAAAGGCAACAGTAACTCAAGCAACCACTCATTACATCCAAGGTATGCAGAATACCATCTCTGAACACACAACACATCTAGCCTTGAAGCAGATGGGCTACAGCAACAGAAGATCACACCGGGTGCCACTCCTGCCAGCTAAGAACAGGAAACTGAGGCTACACATTAGCAGAGACTCACCAAAATTGGACAATAGAAGATTGGAAAAACGTCTGGTCTGATGAGTCTCGATTTCGTATTCCTGTTCGTTACATTCACTAACAGCCAAATTTGAAAGGAAATTCCAATACCTATCATTTAATTAGTAATAGTAATGTTATTATTAATCAGATTTTCCAATTTTCGGTTTTTCGAATTTTCCATTTTTCAAATTTACGAATTTACGAATTCACAAATTAGTTAAATGGTTATTTGTTAATTCGGATATTTCCGAATGAATGAATTTGTCGAAATTTGGTTAAAAAAACAAATTCAGAACGAAACGAATTGCACATGTCTAAATTTGACACGTTTCGGGAGACTTTCTCAACGCTGAGGTCCAACCAAACCATATGGTCCAATGATGGGACGCATCACTGATGCATCTATTACATGCCTGCTGGTTTTTATTTTATTTTTATTTTTTTCTTGTCAAATTTGTTTATTGAATTTTAACAGTTAGTATACATAAGTACCTATGGTGGCAGCAAAACAAAAGATCACATATATGGTAATAATATTGAGTTGTAGTTCCAACATAAACTAAAAGTAGTTTAAACTAAAACTATTTTAGCATGGATCTAACTGCTCAAAATATTACGTCATACAGTGGCGTCGCTAGGGGATGGCTTTTGGGGCTATAGCCCTGAATCTGTGGCCCATAGCCCCGAGTCTCTGCAGGGGTTCCCAAGGGGAGGGGAGGCTCCCTGGGAACCCTGATTTTAAGGGGGAGGCTCTGTGGGAACCCTGATTTTAAGGGGGAAGCTCTCTGGGAACCCTAATGTAAGGGGGGCTTTCTGGGGACCCTGATGCAAGGGGGAGGCTTTCTGGGGACCCTGTTGTAAAGGGGTAGCTCTCTAGGGACCCTGATGTGAGGGGGGCTCTCTGGGGACCCTGATGTAAGGGGGGCTCTGTGGGGACCCTGATTTTAAGGGGGAGGCTCTCTGGGGACCCTAATGTAAGGGGTGCTCTCTGGAGACCCTGATGCAAGGGGGAGGCTCTCTGGGGACTCTGATGTAAGGAGGAGGCTCTCTGGGGACCCTGATGCAAGGGGGAGGCTCCCTGGGGACCCTGATTTTAAGAGGGAGGCTCTCTGGGGACCCTGATTTTAAGGGGGAGGCTCTCTGGATACACTAATGTAAGGGGGGCTCTCTGGGGACCCTCATGCAAGGGGGAGGCTCTCTGGGGACTCTGATGTAAGGAGGAGGCTCTCTGGGGACCCTGATGTAAGGTGGGGGCTCTCTGGGGGCCCTGATGTAAGGGGGGCTCTCTGGGGACCCTGATGTAAGGGGGGGGGGGGCTCTCTGGGGGCCCTGATTTTAAGGGGGAGGCTCTCTGGGGACCCTAATTTAAGGGGGGCTCTCTGGAGACCCTGATGCAAGGGGGAGGCTTTCTTGGGACTCTGATGTTAGTAGGAGGCTCTCTGGGGACCCTGATGTAAGGGGGAGGCTCTCTGGAGACCCTAATGTAAGGGGGACTCTCTGGGGACCCTGATCCAAGGGGGAGGCTCTCTGGGGACTCTGATGTAAGGAGGAGGCTCTCTGGGGACCCTGATGTAAAGGGGGGGCTCTCTGGGGACCCTGATGCAAGGGGGAGGCTCTCTGGGGACCCTGGTGTAAGGGGGGCTCTCTGGGGACCCTGATTTTAAGGGGGAGGCTCTCTGGGGACCCTAATGTAAGGGGGGCTTTCTGGGGACACAGATGAAAGGGGGAGGCTCTCTGGGCACTGTGATGTAAGGAGGAGGCTCTCTGGGGACCCTGATGTAAAGGGGGGGCTCTCTTGGGATCCTGATGTAAGGGGCTCTCTGGGAACATTGATTTTAAGGGGGGCTCTCTGGGAACCCTAATGTAAGGGAGGCCCTGTACATACGAATGGACTTTCCGATGGAAAATCTGCGATCGGATCTTATTGTTGGAAAATCCGATCATGTGTGGGCTTCATCTGACTTTTTTTTTGTCGGAATTTCTGACACACAAAGTTTAAATTCCGATCGTGTGTAGACAATTCTGATGGACAATGTGCCACGCATGCTCAGAATAAATTATGAGACGAAAGCTATTGGCTACTGCCCTCTTTATAGTCCCGTCGTACGTGTTCTACGTCACTGCGTTCTGAACGATCGGATTTTCCGACAACTTTGTGCGACCGCGTGTATGCAAGACAAGTTTGGGCCAAAATCCGTCGGGAAAAAAAATCAGACAGATTTTGTTGTCGGAATGTCCGACCGTGTGTACAGGGTATAATGCTTTGGAAAATACTAAATATATCATGAAATGCATTTTCATCGCATTGCTTTGCAGTGATACTGTATTTTGCGTCCTATATCCATACCTATTTCTGTAACCGACAAAGCTTATAATTGCATCTAACAGAAATGGAAAGTCAATGTAAACACATTATAAATGCTTTAAAATGCATCCAGCACCATCTGTAATGTGGTCGGTTTGACAAATGCATTGCGGTGGGTTAAGAAGGATGCTGAGAGAGCCAAAGCATGTCCTCTAATTTGAAATGCATGTGACCAGCATAGAAATTCCGCCAAACAGTAGAATCAAGCATGCACTGGAATGTTTTACACGCTCTCCAAAAATACAGAAGAGAGCAAATCGAATTCATCTGGGGCAGTTTCTTGATGGTCTGTATGTTCGGATGGATATTTTTGGTGTTACTTTATCACAGCACAATTTTGCTTCGGTATAAGATAATGGGGGACATTTACTACAACTAGTGTACACAGAATCTGGTGCAGCTCTGCATGGTAGCCAATCAGCTTCCAGGCTTAAAGTGGAGTTCCACCCCAAAAAAAATAAAATGTCATTAATGTGCATGAAAAAAAATTTTTGGGGGAAAAAATTATATTTTTTACTTACCTTTTTATGTCTGTTGCTATGTGCTCCCTCGTAGTCTGCCTCCTTCAGCACCTGGGCTCCTGACTCACTTTCCTCTGCGCAGGAGGGGAGATCACCTCTCCCCCCTCCCTCTTGGCAATCATCTGGGATTACGCGGCCAGTCACGGCACACAGCGCGGCTCGCGCGTGCGCAGTGGGTGCCCGGCTGTGAAGCCACATCTGGGCGCCCACAGTTAAAATGCCGGCACCGCCGAGTGAAGGGGGGGTGAGAGGGGATGTGATCCCCCGCAGCGCTGGACCCTGGGACAGGTAAGTGTCCGATTATTAAAAGTCAGCAGCTGCAGTATTTGTAGCTGCTGACTTTAATTATTTTTTTTTTTTTTTAAGCGGAACTCCTTCTTTCTGAGATTTGTTGTTTACAAGTTAAAAACTGTTTTTCTTTTACTAGAAAATTACTTTTCCCACAAACATTATACATTTTTTTCTAACACCCTAGAGAATAAAATGGTGGTCATTGGCATACTTTCTGTCACACCGTATTTGTGCAGCGGTCTTATAAGCGCACTTTTTTTTTGGGAAAAAATACACTTTTTTTAAATAAAAAAAAAAAGACAACAATAAAGTTCGCACATTTTTTTTATGTTACGCTGAGTAAATTGATACCCAGCATGTGACGCTTTAAAATTGTGCCTGTTTGTGGAATGGCGACAAACTTTTACAATTAAAAATCTCCATAGGCGACGTTTAAAAAATACTACAGGTTGCATGTTTTGAGTTACAGTGGAGGTCTAGGGCTAGAATTATTGCTCTCGCTCTAATGATCGCTGCCATACCTCACATGTGTGGTTTGAACAACGTTTTCATATGCGGGTGCTACTCACGTAAGCGTTCGCTTCTGCACGCAAGCTTTTAATAGAAAAAAAGAAAAAAGCATGACAGGACCTCTTAAATATGAGATCTGAGGTTAAAAAGACATCACATCTCATATTTACACTAAAATGCAAAAAAAAATATTAAAAAAATTGTCATTTAAAATAATTATTTAAAAAAAAAGTCTCTTTAAGAGCTATGGGCGGAAGTGACGTTTTGACGTTGCTTCCGCCCTGCATTGTTATGGAGACGGGTGGGGGCCATCTTCCCCTCACTCATCTCCATACCCAGCAAGGGTGAAGATCCGATCACATCTGCCTCTGTCGACTGCTCCGGTAAGCGGCGGAGGGCACCGGAGTGCGATGGGAGGGGGCACCTCTCCCGACGCCGATAAAAGTGATCTCACGGCGAATCCGTCGCAGAGGCCACTTTTATCTTAAACTGGACCACTTACTGAAGAAGAGGATACCTGGGTTATGGTAGTTAGCTGCTGCCATAACAATGATACTCCTCTTCAAAGTACCGACGCATAATGATGGTGGGCGGTCCGGAAGTGGTTAGCCACTTACAGACTGGAAGAATTTCCCAGGCCCTTTTTTGCGATACGGCATTGCATGACTTTAACTGACAACTGCGCGGTTTCCCACAAATAGAGCTTTATTTTATGGTATTTGATCACCTCTGCGGTTTTTATTTTTTGTGCTTTAAACAAAAAAAGAGCGACAATTTAGAAAAAACACACATTATTTTTTACTTTTTGCTATAATAAATATCCCCCATAAATATATAAAAAATTATTTTTTTTGCCCCTCAGTTTAGGCCAATACGTATTCTTCTACATATTTTTTTTACAATAAGCGTACATTGATTGGTTTGCACAAAAGGTATAGCATCTACAAAATAGGTTTATGGCATTTTTATTAATATTTTTTTTTACTAGTAATGGTGGCGATCAGCATTTTTTATCACGACTGCACCATTATTGCAGACACAGCAGACAATTTTGACACATTTTTGGGACCATTGGCATTAATACAGCGATCAATGCTATAAAATTGCATTGATTACTGTAAAAATGTCACTGGCAGTGAATGGGTTAGCCACTAGGGGGCGAGTGAGGGGTTAAGTGTGTCCTGGGGGAGTGTTTCTAACTGTCTGAGGGATGGGCTTGCAGTGACATGACATTGAACGCTGCTCCCGGTGACAGGGAGCAGAGAACAGTGTCCTGTCACAAGACAGAACGGGGAGATGCTGTTTACATCAACATCTCCCTGTTCTTCAGCTTCGTGACACGATCGCGGGTATCCCAGCGGCGATCGAGTCTGCAGGTCCTGCGGGCACGGTCACGGAGCTCGCGGCAGGCGCGCGCACGGCGGGAATTTTAAAGTAACGTACGGGTATGTTACTTTGCCCAGCCATGCCATTCTGCCGACGTATATATGCTGACAGCGGTCGGCAAGTGGTTAACCATGGCAAGGTGAAGGCACAAAGTAATAAAAGGCATAGTAAATAATAACACTATTTGTGAAGTTTATTCCTTTTCAAATCTCATTTTTCAGAAAGATGAAGAAAAGATTTCAGACTTTACCCAAACAGGAAACAGAACCAACACACATACGCCAGACTCCAGTTATTCTTCCCCGGGGATGATTTAAAGCCCGGGCAAGGGCAATATGACTTTGTAGCATATTACGGAACAGTATTAATATTAAATGAAGAAAACAAATCACTACACTACGGTTCGGCTATTGTTTTTGTTGAAAAGAATTGCTCTGATAATGTGCACCATTAAGCTGCTGGGTAAAATAAATAAAATACATTTTGAATACTGATGCAGGGAAATGTTAACCGATTCCCATTAGAAAAAGGATGTCATCTCCCCCTCCAGGTTACGAGCAAGACATCAACATGTAAATGTGATGAAAGTCACATAATCCTCGACGCAATATTGGGAAAGGATTCTATCACCGTGATAATGTAACATGCCAGTCAGTATTAACAACATAGGGCGATATAAAGTACATGTGTTTATAGTTTAAAAGTACTAAACCTATAATAGGACTAAAATGGTGGTGCCTACACAAACGTTTTAATGTCTTCCATAAAGCCACTGGAAGTTTACTGTCTGAGGTTTGGCCCTACCACTTACTGGCCTTACTATTGTCCCATCAGTTATGGAGTCCCGGAGCAAAAAGAAAGAAAAAGAAATTATCAGAGGGACAGCATGACAGAGATGGACAGCAGGACAGGCAGTCAGGGGGCATAAGTCATCAGAGTCCTTTAAGGCAGGTGGGGGTGGCCAAGGGCTGGGAGGGGTCTCGGGAAGTTTAGGGGGGAGGAGTGAGCAGTGGGCAGCCAGTCGGGAGAAGAAAGCAAAAGGAGAAGCTTTGCGGTGTTCTATTGAGGCTGTCATGGCAGCCTGGCAGTGGTGGGTCTTTGGTAGACATGGGCGCCGTCAATAAATTCGTTTTGTTCTGTTCCGTTACGGTTCGTATTAAAATTAATTCGTACTTCGTATTTTGTGTCCAAAATTCCATTTAGTTTCGTACGAAATACGAATTGTCATTAGGTTCGTTAACTTGTACGAACCTCAATATGACAGTCGATCCTGATGGAGGTTTGGTTTTTATCCGAAATACGAAATTCCGTTGAAGAATTTCCTATCCGAAAAACTAATTTTCGTTAGATGAGGGGCTCCCACCATCCCTGTGCTGTGCTGACTTCCTCCTTCGGATTCGTAAACAAAAGTACGTATTTCGTACAGAATTCGGACGCATGGCAATTCGTATTTCGGATTCTCCCGAACGTACGAATTTAGGGAAATTCGTACGAATTTGAGATTCGTACGAAACAAATCGCACATGTCTAGTCTTTGGAGTAGGAGAAAAGTCTGGAAGAAAAATGGTTGGGACCCTTCTGTGGTATGGGGTTCTCAGGTACATTCCAGTTAACGAGGGGTTTAACTAGAAATGGTAAAATGTAGGTCACTGCGGATGATGAGTATTGTCTCCGAGTCGGTGTTTTTCAACTGGAGGCCTAAGTTGGAAAGAACTTTGTCGCAGTGACCAAGGTATGTGTTGTTGCCCTCCAAGACCACCAAGGGTTTAGATAAAAATTTTGGCTGATAGTTATGTTAAATATATTATTTATTTGAAGTTACGTAGTTGTTAAATAAAAGGCTGTTAAGGCCATTTTACTCCAAAACCCTTGTCACGTCTTTTATCAGGTAATTTGGGGGGCTGGAGGTTAGGGTTTTAACAGGTTGGGGATAGGCTGGAGGTTATCTGTCCTTCACATGTCATGACTTCAGGCCCACAGCCTGATGGTTAAACCCGCCTTTTTAAACCAGGATGCCCAGGCAGCCTGGGGTGCCTTGACGTTTCTTCCGGGGTGCCTTGGCAAATTGCTTAAAAATTGTCCAAAAAAATTGTGTAGAAGCTGGCATGTGGCTGAAGGCTGCATTTTTAGTTAAACTTAGTCATAGGTTTTCATTGTGCACCATGACCACCTTCTAGCTGCCGGCATCCTAATAACCAATGCCATCATCAGTTGAAAGGGACAATGTCAGTCACCTGCATAGCATCCAAGTTTGGATCTCCCCTGCCCCTCTCTATCAGGGTTGGGATCACATTAGCTGAGTGATGGAGAAAAACTGAGGGAGAAGAGAAACATTGGAATACTAGTCTGTACCAGTATGCAAAAGTGTATTTGCTTTGGAAGAATAAATCACCACCAACGTTGGGTGTCCTACTTGGACTTGTGGATGTTGCTGCATTATGTAAAACTATTAGAATAGCTTTTACATTTTAGACTGGGGTTCCTCCAAGCTGTCCATCATTTTTAAAGGGTGCCTCGATATTCTCTATAATTTTTAAAGGGTGCCTTGACTGAAAAAAGTTTGAAAAACACTGGGTCAGACAATGGAAGCCAAAGAGAGTTGCCAGAGCTTCAACTTCAGAGCTGAGGGCTTTAATCCTATTGCCAACATTATAAACGATGTACAGGTTAGTCAGCAATAGGAAAGTTAGGGGAGAGAAGAATACTTATCTCTGCTTCCTCCTGCACCACCAAATTCTGCTATGATCAACAGGAATCACCAGTGAAAGACTATGTAGAAGTCAACCCTTTCTGGTGGTTTTGACTTTCTGAGCTCCCCATGGCACTCACTGGTTCCTCCTGATGACCCCATGCATCTCTACAGAGCATTGTAGTGACCAGAGGTCAGCAAGAGGAATCACTGAGCACTTTCGGGGGTCATAGTAGACCACTGCTACCAAAAGGTTGGTTTCCAATCAGATTTTAGTAGTTGATTTATCTTGATCAGAGCAACATGTTGGTGGCACAAGTGTCAAGAGAGGTAAGCATGTCCTTTCATCTTTAAAAGGAAACTTTTTATATGGACTATCAAATTACTGACAGAGTTGTTTCAAATTGATTGTGGGTGTAGCCATTGTCAGTGACAGGTAAGACAGTCAGATTTTTTTTCACCACTTTGGTAGCTGGGTATCAGTGCAATTACATTTTTAATTATCAATATACGACAGAATAGGTTTTGGTGCACAGCAGCGTAAAACTAATTTTTATAGCATAAATAGAAGACCGATGCATGTTAGTTACATGTAATGTTTTAGCCCTTGTACACACGGTCGGAGATTCCGACAACCAAATCCGTCCGAAACTGTTGCATACACATGGTCGGACAAAGTTGTCGGAAAATCCGACGTGATGACGTTATTTCGTTACAACGGGACTACGTTCACGCTAGTAGCCAATAGCTTTGGTGTAGGAATTTGATCTGAGCATGCGTGGCACTTTGTCCGATCGGAATTCTCTACATATGATCGGAGTATGTCCGATCAGAGCATTTTGTCTGAAAATTTTACCAACAAGTTGGAAAATTTGGTCCGTCGGATACTCCGACGGAAACAGTCCGATGTAGACCACACACAGTCAGAATATCCGACAAAACGGTCCAATCAGACACATTCCGTCGGAATCTCCGACCGTGTGTACACGGGCTTAGAAGCTAGGCTTCCCCTATTCATATGCTAATGAACTGGTTGGGGTGGTTTGTGAGCTCAGGACAGGAAGTGATGCTACAGGAAGTAGAGGGAAGGAAAAAAGGATTTGGACACAGCCATGTGCTGAGGACACAAAGGAACTGGTAGTTCTGGAGGACTCTGAGAAACAAGGAGCCGTCTGGAAGAAGATACAATCATCAGGAAAAAATAAAAAGTTAAGTAGCTGTTTAGGGTAATCGCATACATTGTCCATGCTCATTTGCTAAGGAGGATTATATATCTTGTGCATGTGTATATTACATGCATATTTTGTGATATTTTACTGCAAAGAATTTAGTAAAACGTGTACATAACAAGGCTCCCGAAAAAGCAATATAACACCTTATGGTATCATCAGCATAACACAAATATATAAACTCTGTAAATAGGAGCCAAATGCCCAGTTTGACCCCCCCCAACACCAACCCTCGGTGAGACTCAGTTAAAGAGTTTAATGAAAATCTGTTTCATGCATTGGGAATGTCCAATATCTTCTAAGACCATAGACCATAAATACTGCCATGCCATGTGTAGAGAGCAGCAGTGGAGAGATTGGTAAGTCTGCATTGAGGCTATAATTATATTTAACAACATAATAAGGAGGCAGTGTTTTCTATAGCGTGAGTTATAAGTGGAATTTGTGGCTTAGAAGTGACATGCCAGCTTAATAGGCTTCTGGGGGACTCAACTGGGTTGATGTTCTTACAACAGTTTCTGATCCTTTTCCTGCCAACTCTAGGAATCTTTTTCCCCATCCTTGGATGACCCCATTCTTCTTGTTTTCCATTACAAAAATCTAAGACTTAGCTAGAAAGCACCAAACCCGTTTTTCTACTTACTGGTTACTTAGTAGTAGCACAGTCATAACCCAATATATAAGAGAATGACTTCAGTTCATCACTGAAAGATGAGTAAGGTATTTTGGAAAGCAAATGGACCTTCTAAAAACATTGAATTTGAATAATACTGTTGAATTTAAATACTCCAACACCATATCTTGTCATGTTTTATTACGCTCTTAAAAAATGTTCCTTACCTAGTGGGATCAGTTGGAGTCTTCTGTATCTGGTAATGTTTCATACAATTTATGTATCAGCTCCTGAAAACAGACAAAATAAGAATTTACAGTTTCTGCACTCAATAAATTACAAAATAAGCATAAACTTGGCTAATTTATGGACACTAATGTACAAGAAAAGTGAAAGTGTAACATTCCAGCCCATAAAATTCCAGTATTAAACTCATGTGTCCATAGTACCGCTCTCAGGTCCTATGCCATATCCACTCCAGGATACCATGGGGATCCATTACTTGACAGATGTAAAGCTTCATGAAGCTAAGTCATATATATTAAAATGTTCTATTTAATCCAGCAGGGAAGTTCCACCCAAGACATGTGTTTACCCCCAAGTACAGAGCACTACCCTCAAATCATCCTTCAGTACTAAAATACCCCCCAATCCCCTCATTCCCACAGTACAGCATTATCTGGAAAATACCCCTCCTTGGTACAGAGCTCACCAATAAATTCCCCCACCCTGGTAGAAAGCTTTCCTCCCAACCCCCCCCCCCCCCCCCACACACACACACACTATAGAGCTTTACCCCAAAATCATCCCCAAGTACAAAGTACAGAGATTTACCCCCAAATCATCCCCAAATATAGAGCTTTACCCCCAAATCATCCCCAAGTATAGAGATTTACTCCCAAATCATCCCCAAATATAGAGCTTTACCCCCAAATCATCCCCAAGTATAATTTACTCCCAAATCATCCCCAAGTACAGAGCTTTACCCCCAAATCATCTCCAAGTATAGAGATTTACTCCCAAATCATGCCCCAAGTACAGAGCTTTACCCCCAAATCATCCCCAAGTATAGAGATTTACTCCCAAATCATGCCCCAAGTACAGAGATTTACCCTCAAATCATCTCCAAGTATAGAGCTTTACCCCCAAATCATCCCCAAGTACAGAGCTTTACCCCAAATCATCCCCAAGTGTAGAGCTTTACCCCCAAATTATCCCCAAGTACAGAGCTTTACCCCTAAATCATCCCCAAGTATAGAGCTTTACCCCCAAATCATCCCCAAGTATTGAGCTTTACTCCCAAATCATCCCCCAAGTACAGAGCTTTACCCCAAAATCATCCCCAAGTATAGAGCTTTACCCCCAAATTATCCCCCAAGTATAGAGCTTTACCCCCAAATCATCCCCAAGTATAGCGGTTTACTCTCAAATCATCCCCCCAGTACAGAGCTTTACCACCAAATCATCCCCCAAGTACAGAGCTTTACCCCCAAATCATCCCCAAGTATTGAGGTTTACTCCCAAATCATCCCAAAGTATTTAGGTTTACTCCCAAATCATCCCCAAGTACAGAGCTTTACCCCCAATCATCCCCAAGTATTTAGCTTTACCCCCAAATCATCCCCAAGTATTTAGGTTTACTCCCAAATCATCCCCCAAGTACAGAACTTTACCCCCAAATCATCCCCGAGTATAGAGCTTTACTCCCAAATCATCCCCCAAGTACAGAACTTTACCCCCAAATCATCCCCAAGTACAAAGTACAGAGCTTTACCCCCAAATCATCCCCAAGTATAGAGCTTTACCACCAAAACATCCCAAGTACAGAGCCCCCCCCCCGCCCCCAACCATGCAGAGTTCTCTCCCCCAGTTAGCACCCCCCCCCCCCCCCCCACACACACACACCAGTACAGAAGGAAGCCCACAGAGGTTGCATGCAGGTAACTGTACCAGTATGGGCATACTCAGGATCAGCAAGGAGAGGGCGAATGACTGAGGAAGAGGAGGGACACTCATGGGTTGCCCGGTCCCAGCAGGTGGAGCAATTATCTCCTATCCTCACTAGAGTTGCTAACTGATCAGTAGGATGCTTAGTAGCTCCAGATAAGGGGTCAGTGCCCGAGGCACCGGTACTAAGTGCTGTTGCGTTCCTGCTGAAAAAAAAAGCCCTGTTTCTCATTGTAGTCCACTAGACTCAACAAACTTGTTAGAGTCTTAGGCCGCGTACACACGCGCGGACTGTTCGCCCAACCTTGTTCGGCAAACAGTTTGTCAAACAGTCCGCTCAAAATTTGCATGAGCGGACTTGCCCACACACGAGCGGACTGTTTGACGAACAAGGTTGGGCAAACAGTTCGCTCAACTTTTGAAATGAACGGACTCGCCCACGTAAGGAGGAGGCAAATCCGCCCATTTCGAGCGCGTGTACAGGTAGGCGGGGCCCGCGAAGGAGACGTCGCGGGCTCCGCCGCCTGGAATGGGCTTAAAGGGGAACCCCAACGCCGAAAAAAATCGGCGTGGGGGTCCCCCCAAGTCCACACCAGACCCTTGTCCGAGCACGCTACCCGGCCGGCCAGGAAAGGGGGGCGAGCGAGCGCGCCCCCCCTCCTGAGCCGTACCAGGCCGCGTGCCCTCAACATGGGGGGGTGCCTTGGGGAAGGGGGGGGCCGCGCGGCCCCCCCACCCCAAAGCACCTTGTCCCCATGTTGATGAGGACAAGGGCCTCTTCCCGACAACCCTGGCCGTTGGTTGTCGGGGTCTGCGGGCGGGGGGCTTATCGGAATCCGGGAGCCCCCTTTAAGAAGGGGGCCCCCGGATACCGGCCCCCCACCCTATGTGAATGAGTATGGGGTACAATGTACCCCTACCCATTCACCTGTGAAATAAAGTACAAATAAAAACACAACACAGGGGGAAAAAATATTTTATTGCACAGCCGGGGGTCTTCCGTCTTCGGGGGTCTTCTCGCCGGACTCCTCCGCTATGTGTGTGTAGCTCTTTTGCCAGCGGAGGAGTCCGGCTTTCTTCCTCCCCGCCGCCGGCCTCTTCTCCCGACTTCGGGGGTCTTGTCCCCCTCTTCGGTTCTTCTGCCGGGCCACCGCGCCTGGTCCGGTGGCCCGGTCTTCTGTCGCCGTCTTCCGTTCTTCTGTCGCCGCCTTCGGTTCTTCTGCCGGGCCACCGCGCCTTCTTGTAGCTCTTTTACAGGCGGTGGCCCGGTCTTCTGTCGCCGTCGCCGCCTTCCGTTCGTGTTCTTCTTCTTGTTCTTCTCCAGGCGATGTTGACACGTCGCTCCCTCCAGCCGGAATGCCAGAGCCGCCCTGCGCTGTGACTTATATAGTGACAATGGGGCGGGGTCACATGGTATATGTCACATGGGTTGATGTCACATGGTGACCCCGCCCCCTTACGATGTCATAGTCCCCATGTGACATCAACCCATGTGACCAACCCATGTGACATATACCATGTGACCCCGCCCCATTGTCACTATATAAGTGACCGCACAGCGCGTCCCCGGCATTCCGGCCGGAGAGCTCGTCGAGTCAACATCTCCAGGAGAAGAACAAGAAGAAGAACACGAACGGAAGGCGGCGACGGCGACAGAAGACCGGGCCACCGCCTGTAAAAGAGCTACAAGAAGGCGCGGTGGCCCGGCAGAAGAACCGAAGAGGGGGACAAGACCCCCGAAGTCGGGAGAAGAGGCCGGCGGCGGGGAGGAA
>NW_027507686.1:237179241-237189241 GCF_037356315.1 Lithobates pipiens
AGAGGTATGGGCGGAAGTGACATTTTGAGTGGGGGCCATCTTAGCCTCACTCGTCTCCATACCCAGCTAGTGAAAGGACCCGATCGCCCTCGCCGCTACCGACGGCTCCGGTAAGCGGCGGAAGGTGCGGGAGGGCGGTGGGAGGGGGGGTGACACCTCTCCCGCCGCCGATAGTGGTGATCTCGCGGCGAATGCGCCGCAGAGACCACCGTTATCGTACAGCCGACCGGCGCCTGAAGAGATGGATATCTCGGTTGTGGCAGCAGTTGCTGCCGTTACCGAGATATCCCTCTTCAAAAATAGGACGTACATCGTCGCGCGCTGGTCGGTAAGTGGTTAAGCGTCATTAAAATCACTGCTCCCGAAAAAACGTCCGTTTTTAAAACTTTTTTTTGCATTGATCTATGTCCTCTGGGGCAGGACCCAGGTCCCCAAACACTTTTTAGGGCAATAACTTGCATATTAGCCCCTAATATTAGCACTTTTGATTTCTCATGTTCGCGTCCCATAGACTTTAACGGTGTTCGTGTAATTGAACAAATGCATTGCCTGTTTGCATGTTCTGCTGTGAACCGAACCGGCGTGTGTTCGGCTCATCCCTAGCAAGGGACGTGTGCCACTTCTGCTCTGATTTTTCACAGCATAAGCCGATTAACGGGTGCCGGCCAATGGATGTCTGTCGGCACCCACTCATCATCGGGGAGAGAAACATATGTAAACAAAGCAGAGCTCCGTCCTGACAGCGGAGATGTGATGGATTCTCTTTCTTTGCAAAGCAGGGAAAGAAAATCCATCACATCCTTTAGTAAAAAAACGCCCCAAATTAGCGAAAGAACCTTTTTCTAAGTCGCAGCGACTTGAGTCGCACTGATTCCATTGCAGTTAACTTGTCATGCGACTTTGAACTCTAAAGTCACATGACAAGTCGCAGCAATGTAGCCTGGAGTTCAGGTGTAATTTGTTAGTCAATTCCATCAAAATCAGCAAGTACATCAGTACGGTACACACTATAAGAAAATTGGAAGAGAATTTCCATATGAGCCACGATTGTTCGATCTTCGTATAGTGTGTATACAACTTCCCACATCCGATTAAGACTTTCTAAAGCCCCGTACACACTATCAGATTGTCTGCTGAGTTTTTCCTTCAGATTTACCAAAACCATGTAGTAGAAGGGCCTGCCTGATTGCATACACATTGAAACTCCTAAGGTTTGTCCTCATATTATATGGTTTTGGTAAATCTGAAGGAAAAACTCAGCAGACAATCTGATAGTGTGTACGGGGCTTAATTGAACCTTTCTGAGAGGGACAAACTCCAAAAATGTTCTCGTAGGTGAACATAACTAACGATTTTCTTTTTAATGTGTACAGTAAGTGTACGAGAAAAATCAGATACGAAAGACTGCGCATGATCAGAAACAATAACCCCCCCCCCCCCCCCACACACACACCTGACCTGTGCTATGATTGGCCATAGCAAGAGTTTGTCATTCGATTTCAGCCAATGATTTTGCCTGAAATCAGCTGATCGGCTGTGTCTAGACATGTGCAATGTGTTTATTTCCAAATAGTTTTTTTTTAATGAATTTCAACAATTTTGTTAATTCTGATATTTCCCGTTTAACAAATTTTAAAATTTTAAAATTTAAATTTGAATATTCAAAAATTCCTAAATTCGGAAATCTGAAATCATAACTAACTAATACTAACTTAACTGTTACTAACTGTCCAATTATAGTTATTGGAATTTCCTTCCAAATTTGGCGACATTTGGCGAATGTAACGAATACAAATTTATACGAAGTTACGAATTATCGGAAATAACGAATTCTGTATCTAAACCAACTGGAACGCAAGAAATTAATAATAATAAATAACAATAATAATAATAAAAGCTTTTTATTATTAGTATTATTATTATTTATTATTCATTTGTTCCGTTTGCTTAGATGTGGCAATCATTATTTCAGATAATTTGTGACTTCGTATAAATTTGTATTTGTTACGTTCGCTAACAGCCAAATTTGAAAGGAAATTCCAATAGCTATAATTTAATATATATAGCTATTATTAGTTAGTTAGTTAGTTTGTTATTCTTTTGAGTTTTCAAATTTTCTTTCTTATTTTAAAATTTTCGAATGTACGAATTTTCGAATTTACAAATTTACGAATTGGGAAAAAAAACAAATGAAACGAAAAAAAAAATTCGGCAGTGCACATGTCTAGCCGTGTCCAATCCAGGGCTGGGACAAGGGGTAGGAAGATGATAGGGTTGCCCTGGGTGCAGCGTATATTGTTGGCATGGGGCGCCGCAAATTCCTTCTACTATACCCGCTCCCCCGGCGCCCGCGTCATTGGATTTGATTGAGAGCAGTGAGAGCCAATGGCTGCGCTGCTATCAATCTATCCAATCAAGAGCCGAGAACCCCGGGCAGAGAGACAGCGCGTCCCTGTTGGTGAAGTTCGAGGGCTCAGGTAAGTAAAACTGGCTGGGGGCAACTGACAGGTGTTTCTTAATGTGTAGGATGCATTAAGGTGAAAAAACACTAAGGTTTACAACCCCTTTAATACCGCTTTCACTGTGGTCTCCTATTTCTCAAGGAACAATAAGGTTAATTTGTGTAATAGACCACCTCTCCATATTTGAATTGCATAATTCCTAGTGAAATCTTTACATATTAGTGATGCATGGTTGGAGTTTAAAACAATTACCCTTTAGGTGTATGAACTAGACAAATGCTGCGGAGTCATTATAGCCCCGGGTATTTGTACAGAGGTTCGGTGCATAAATTCAGATTCAGCAGAAGACATGGCTGTATGAGCAATACTGTTCTTGCTCTAAGTAATCTATTTGACTGCAGAAACCTGCTAATCAATTCACAGTCATATGTTTTAATGGACCCATCTGGCTATAGCTGAAACCTAGCTTTACAAATCCCCCCTCTCTGAGCGCACCCTCCCTTGTGTTAACACCCACCCATATATATCTATATATAGATATATATAGATATATATATATACACTATATTACCAAAAGTATTGGGACACCTGCCTTTATACACACATGAACTTTAATGGCATCCCAGTCTTAGTCTGTAGGGTTCAATATTGAGTTGGCCCACCCTTTGCACCTATAACATCTTCAACTCTTCTGGGAAAGCTGTCCACTAGGGATGAGCCCGCAGTTTGAGTTGAACATAAGTTTGAACATCAGGTGTTTGCTTGTTCTAAAAAGAACCGAACTGGGTATTCGTGGGAAATTTGAGCACCATATGATGACTGGCTAAGGCATGCACCTGCTAAGGCATGCTTTGACCAATCACACCACGCTCTGCTGAGAGAGTCATAATTGGCCAAAGGCAGGGTGCCTGGTTCAAGCAACCATCGCCAGGGGTAAGAGCAGCCTTGGAGACCTTTCCAACAGAGCATCCACTGGGTTACTGGGTGTTGAGGATGGACCACTGGCCATAACTTGCTCAATATGCAATTGAGCTACTGGCCTGTCCTGCATCCAGCGTGCTTTCTGAACACACATTCAGTGCTGCTATTGGGTTTGTAACGAATTAAAGAGTGCGCCTGTCCACAGACTCCGTTGATAGGCTCACATTCATAAAAATGAATCAGTCTTGGATCAGCAGCTATCAAGCACCTGATGCTGATGTAACTGATTTTGCTATGGATCTGGGATCCTTTGAAGACTGCCTATGCTGACTATCCCATTCCTCCTCAATCTTGATGATGCTAGCTTCCAACAATATTTTTGGTTTAGGGCACCACCACCACCACCACCTGTTTAACATGGGCATGTAGTTACAATTTTTGATATAATATTTCAACACAGGGCCCGTTCCTGCACCCAACAAGAATAACTGTGAGGGCTTACAGTGTTCTGGCACCACCAAACTCAAAGGCTCTAATTTTTCTAACCCTGTTTAACAGGGGCATGTAATTACAATTTTTGATTTAATTTTTCAATGCAGCAGTCATTTGCTGTGGTACTGTTATAAACATGGGAAAGATACACTACTTTACAGGCAGACTAAGGAGACCCCCCTATGCACGACACTTAAAGGAATATTACATTTTTATTGTTTCACTTTAAAGTGGTTGTAAACCCTTACAGACCACTTTTACCTACAGGTAAGCCTAGATTAAGGCTTACCTGTAGGTTCAAGAAATATCTCCTAAACCTACACGGTTTAGGAGATATTTGCAAAAGACAGGCACCGCTGTCTACGGTGCATGCTGTCTACGGTGCATGTTTACCGCTGTCTACGGTGCATGCACCGTAGACAGCGGTGCACAGGCGTACTGAGCATGCCGCTGCTAACGGCGATCATGTCGTTAGTGGTGGCTCACGCGCGCATGTGCGGGAGTGACATCATCGTGGCTCTGGCCAGTCACAGTGCTGGAGCCGCGATACCGATATCACTCCGGGATAGATGGCGGCGACGGAGGAGGACAACGAGGGTTGCTTCGGGGGCTTTCATCTCAGATAACTTATTCATAAGGAGCTAGTATGCTATGCATACTAGCTCATTATGCCTTTGCCTTGCAGGGTCAATTTTTTTATTTTTTTTTATTTGGCTTTACTTCCTCTTTAAGCATTATTAAAATCACTGCTCCCAAAAAAACTTCAGTTTTTAAATCTTATTTTTGCATTGATACATGTCCTTTGGGGCAAGGCCCAGGTCCCCAAACACCTTTTATGGCAATAACTTGCATATAAGCCTTTAAAATTAGCACTTTTGATTTTCACGTTCATGTCCCATGGACTTTAACGGTGTTTGCAAAAATGTTTTGCCTGTTCGTATGTTTCGCTGTAAACTGAACCGGGGAGTGGGGGGGGGGGGGTATTCGGCTCATCCCTAGGCAAGGTTTAGGAGTGTGTCTATGGGGATGTTTGACCATTCTTCCAGAAGCACATTTGCGAGGTCAGGCACTGATGTTGGACAAGAAGCCCTGGCTCGCAGTCTCCGCTCGAATTCATCCCAAAGATGTTCTATCGGGTTGAGGTCAGGGCGCTGTGCAGGCCATTCAAGCTCCTCCACCCTAAACTTGTTTATCCATGTCTTTATAGACCTTGGCTTGTGCACTGATCCAGATCATTTTGTGGAGGGGGGATTATGATGTGGGGTTGTTTTTCAGGGGTTGGGCTTGACCCCTTAGTTCCAGTGATTGGGAACTCTTAAGGCATCAGCATACCAAGACATTTTGGAAAATTTCATGCTCCCAACTTTGTGGGAAAAGTTTGGGGATGGCCCCTTCCTGTTCCAACATGATTGCGCACCAGTGCACAAAGCAAGGTGAGGGTTTGCCTCGTCCATGTAAACCGATACATTCTGCTGGAGAGCTTGAGCTTTTGAAAAGAAAAAGACTTACTGGCTGGATCACCAGATGAAAATAAAGGAAAGAAAGCCTAAAAAAGAGACTGAATGCAGCTATTACATCTAAGGCCGCGTACACACGGGCGGATTGTCTGCCCAACTAAGTTCGTCAGACAATCCGACAGACAGTCCGTCCAACTTTTGAATGAACGGACTTGACCACACACGACAAACAGACAGTCCGCCGAAAACTTGCGCGATGACGTGTACAGCACGTACGACGGGACTAGAAATACGACGTCCAATACACTGCAATGCAACCTTCGGCCGTGTAAATCCTTTCTGAGCATGCGCCATACTTAGTCCGTCCAACTTGCCTACTCACGAGCGGACTGTCCGCTGAAACCAAGTTTGGACGGACAAAATTACGGAAATTCCGAAAGACTTATGCCGGCCATACACGGTTCGAATTTCGAAAGAATTTTCTTTCGAAAATCGTATCTAAGAATTTTCGTATGAATTTCGCACCATTAGTGGGCTGCAGCAACAGCCGATTTTCGTTCAGAAATAAAATTTGAGGAATCGGACATGTTGGAAATTTTTAGAAAAATGAACAATTTTCTAATCAATGATGGGAGAATCGTGCGAGAAACGTAATAAGAAAAGAAAATGTACGGAGATAAAAGAAAATTTACGGAGAGAAAAGAAGATTCCCGGCCAAGAAAATTCTTTTCTGTAGCAACATGAGGTGAAATTGAAGGCTTGGTCGGCCGAATTTCGAAAATCAATGGTGGCGTCATCGGATCACAAAAAAAACGAATTTTCTGATTTTGAAAAGAAAATTCGTTCGAAATTCGACCGTGTATGGCCTGCATTAGTCCGCCAGACTGTCCGCTGAAAAAGTCCGCTGAAGCCCACACACGAGCGGATTGTCCGCTGAAACACGTTTCAGCGGACTAAGTTGGACGGACAATCCTCTCGTGTGTACGCGGCCTAAGAGTTAGTAAGCAGCAATATAATCATTTTTTTTTTTATTTTAATGTACAGTAATAACCAATCAGTAGAGTCTTGATGACCTATAGCAGCAAGGATAGAGGAGGTTTCCCCTCGCTGTTTTTGGTCATTTGTGTGTGTTTGCACATTTATTTATTTTTATTCATTTTTTTAAATCAAATTCATATAGGTTTAAGGAAAATTCAAGCAAGACTGTCTAAATGTGAAATGTCTTTTTATTGAGTCGGTGATCTTTCTGAGTATAATTACATTGGTATCACTTTCTTATTATCCCTCGCAAACCACCTCAAATATGACAATGTAATTACAGGGAGCCTGCACTGGCTAAGAAAGAGCACAGAGAGCTGCAGTGATTGACTTCATTAAGGTCTACTACAGCTCATAGATCATACTTCTGACAGTCTCTGGTTTTAGTCACCAGCAGAGAACAGCAGAAGGGTTCATGGGCAGGCAGGACTGTGCTGTTTGGCGGAGCTGTGTAAATCTCAGGACTGGATTGACAGAAATACAAATCACAAGGCAAGTAAGACAGCTTTCATATACCGTATGTACTTTAAGTAGACCTAGAGGCAAAACTGGAGGGTTATAACTAGGGTTGCACCCAGTGGCAACCCTGGGTGCCAAACAGCGGGGGGCGCAATCAACCACCCAACCCCCCTCCTCCTCCTGTTTGCCGGTCGCTCTGGCACTTATCCTATCGGTGGGAGGCAGGCAGTGTGGTGCTGCAGCTCTATGTCCTCTCCCCCATGGCGGCTTCCAGCTCCTCCCATCCTCCTAAGCGTCCAATAGGATTGCCTGTCCTTTCAGCCAATTGGGTGACCGTTGTTAAAACCGGCTTCCTGATTGGCCAGGAGGAGGATCAGTTCATTCGCTGTTGTAACACACCTGGTGGGATCGGCGCACACTCTCTGCGACCCCAGCCCACGCTATACTGAAGCCTATTAGAGCCTCTGGCTCTAATCGTGCTTAAAAAAAAACAGCCCTCCTACATTTGAATCCATGCGCTGGTGTCGTGAAAGGGGCCAGACGCATTGGATAGAGGGGCATCCAAGAACAGGGGGGGCGCCCATGCGCCCTTCATGGACAGGCCGCCCCTGGTTGCACTGATATCGGCATCAATGCCGATACTAAGCCTTACAGACCACTTTTACCTACAGGTAAGCCTAGATTAAGGCTTACCTGTAGGTGCAAGAAATATCTCCTAAACCTACACGGTTTATTCATCTACAGATCAAAGGGATGAACTTCGATCTGGAGATGAAGTCAGTTATTATTACATTTTTTTTTTTATTAAATATTCCTCTGTTTAATCCCTTATTAACCCTTAATTTACTCTACTTTGTTCACTTCTATTTTATAAGCTATTAATAATTAAAACTTTTTGTTGTTTGCTTTGTACGTTAATATTTTAACACATTTACCATATATTTACATGTTTCACATTGAAAAAAGCACAAAAGTAAAAAAAAAGAAAAAAAAATTAATTTGTAAATAATTTTTCAATGCTTTGTACCATTCCTGGCACCTGAAGTGTAAACAAAACTGTTATGGTAGGTATCGCTAATTGGTGAATGCTAAAAAAAAATATTGGTATTCGTACTCATTGTAAAAAAAAAGGTAATGAAGCATCCCTAGTTATAACCCCGTCAGTTTATTTTGCCATATGTGTCCCATTAGGGAGATTTACCTTCACTTCCTGTCCCATAAGTAAAGCAGCAAAACAGGAAGTGAGAGGAAATCTCTCCAAAGTGAAGGAATCCCTGGTTGTCACGACCCACCAGAACTGTCTGCATTGGAAGATTCCCCCCCCCCCCCCCCCTATTCCTGTTCTGGGATGTACCTACTTCAAAATTTGGGATGTACCTGCTTCATGTTCAGCAACATACCGGTGGTCCGCTGGTTAGGAAGGGTCATATCTTGGCCATCGCTGCAGGTGCAGTGATGACTGAGGTATCATTGTCAGGGCTTTATCACACAGAAAGTCCTTTATTAAAAAATAAAAAAACAATGTCCCCCATCCCCCAATGTAGATCCATCGTCAATCATGCTGCCCGCCGCACCGATGGACCCCCAAAAAAAAGCAAAAAAAGCTCCGCCTGCAATGAAGGCTCCCGCTGACTGCCTGTTCCTCTGTGTGACATTTCTTAAATAGCTAAAGGGTGGAGTCACCCGATGACATCAGCGGGTGACCCCTGCCTCATGTGACGTCACCGACCCAGAATGCATCGGTCGGTGATGTCACAAGAGGGTGGAGTCACCTGCCGATGTCATCGGGTCACTCTGCCCCTTACATGTTCATGAAATGTCAGATGGAGGAGCAGGCAGACGATGGGGAGCCTTCGATGGGACCGGAGGTTTTTCTTTTCTTCTTTTTTAATAAAGGAATTGACAAAAACTCTTGTGTTTTTATTCACTCTTTTGGTGAATGGGTAGGGATATTCCGATAATATTCCGATAAGCCCCCCGGCCGCAGACCCCCACAACCGCAGCCCAGGGTTGTGAGGAAGGGGCCCTTGTCCTCATCAACATGGGGACAAGTTTCTTTGGGGTGGGGGGCAGAGCACCCTTTGCCCCAAAACACCCCCTCCATGTTGAGGGTATGTGTCCTGGTTAGGGCCGTCTTTAATACTAATTGGACCCTGGGCAAAACTTTTCTTGGGCCCCCCCCATCCCATGCAGTTTCGCTCTCCATCTGCTCTGGGACATACAATAAATAGCAGCTAGATTTAAAATCTGTTTACCGCACAGATCAGGCAGCTATTGCAATTGGTTTCCAGAGGTTACAGGGTATCATTACCGCTCACTGACTGGTTGCTAGAGGTTACAGCACATGAATTCTGCTTGTTGAGTGGTTGCTAGAGATTACTGTGGATATAACCTCGGAGGGCATGACATACATATCAATGCCGACAGCCACCGCTATTTACATATGAATGCCACCGCTATTTACATATGAATGCCAATAATTTACATGTAAACACAGGGTCTGCAGGTAAGTCGTCTGTACACAACAATAGGGCAGAGCTGGGCAGCATTAGTAGCAGCACTTCACACTGAGATATTGGGACACAGCACAGGACTAAAACCTCAAGGGACGAGGGAATTTAAACCAGGATAGTTGGCAAGTATGAGGCAGCTGCTTTGGGCCCCACAACAATGACAGGGCCCAGGGCAGCTGTCCCTTTTGCCCTTCCTTAAAAACGGCCCTGGTCCTGGTATGGTTCAGGAGGGAGGGCACTCGCTCGTCACCCACCCTTCCTGGCCTGCCAGGCTGCATGCTCAGATAAGAGTCTGGTATGGATTTTGGAGGGACCCCACATGTTTTTTTTTTTACATTTTGACGAAGGGCCTGGTAAGGGGGGAGCTTTTTTATTGCCAGCATTCTTTTTTTGACATTCAGCTGTCAGTGGGGGAGCCTGCTGACAGATGATGACTCATCGGTTGTTAAGGACGTGGTGGCTGCTTAACAACCATATATTCTTCACACAGAATGCAAATCGGTCCATCATTTTTCAACCGATCCGATTGTACATGTCTACCCCTAATTTCCTCACCCACGAGTCCTCACCCTAGTGCTTTCTATTGGCTAAACAAAAATACCCAAAGCTGTAAAACGCTTGTAAAAAGCTTTAAAAACACTTGAAATAAATGCCTGAA
>NW_027507686.1:237191741-237234241 GCF_037356315.1 Lithobates pipiens
TAATCCTGACATTTAGGAACATGGTCTAATTATGCAATAAAAGCAATGCAAATGAATGACCTACATCCTGCAAACAGACCTCCTAATTGTAATGTAAATGGTGCCAGGAAGAATGTCGAGGCCTCTGGGCAACACGGGGCTGTAATGCTCAAACAAGAGAGCTCACTTCTCTGGATTTCTTAAAGGAAAAATGCATGAAATTGCACTGGCAAGAAGTCTTTTTTTTTAACTTACAGATAATGAAAATATACACCAGATGTTTCACATACACTCGTATATATAGCAGACTGCAGGAATCGGTTAGAACCTCCAGGTTTACCAGTGTTGGTGACCCCATTAAGGAGAGTTCCCTTCACTATCTGCCCTTGTAATGCCAGGATACCAAGTATGCCCTTTACAGGGAGACACAGAGGTTCCATGGAAGAGTGGCGGATCCCTAAACTCTCCCTACTCGTCTGGAACCTTTCCCTGGGAAAAGGTCATCCAGCACCAGGGCTGGACTAGGACAAAAATTTGGCCCTGGACTTCATCATGACTGGCCCACTTTAATTTTAAGTGTCCCCACCAGCAGCCCCCTTCACATCAGAGTCCCCATCAGAAGCCCCGTTCACATCAGAGTCCCCTCCAGAAGCCCCCTTCACATCAGTCACCATCAGAAGTCCCCTTCACATCAGAGTCCCCACCAGCAGCCTCCTTCACATCAGAGTCCCCACCAGCAGCCCCTTTCATATCAGAGTCCCCACCAGCAGCCCCCTTCACATCAGAGTCCCCATCAGAAGCCCCGTTCACATGAGAGTCCCCTCCAGAAGCTCCCTTCACATCAGTCACCATCAGAAGCCCCCTTCACATCAGAGTCCCCACCAGCAGCCCCTTTCACATCAGAGTCCCCACCAGCAGCTACCTTTCACATCAGAGTCCCTTACAGAAGTCCCCTTCACATCAATCACCATCAGAAGCCCCCTTCACATCAGAGCCCCTTACAGAAGCCCCCTTCACATCAGACAGTCCCCTTCAGAAGCCCCCTTCACATCAGAGTCCCCACCAGCAGCCCCCTTCACATCAGAGTCCCCACCAGCAGTCCCCTTCACATAAGAGTCCCCTTCAGAAGCCCCTTCACATCAGTCCCCATCAGCAGCCCCCTTCACATCAGTGTCCCTACCAACAGCCCCCTTCAGATCAGACAGTCCCCACCAACATCCCCCTTCACATCAGACAGTCCCCTTCAGAAGCCCCCTTCACATCAGAGTCCCCACCAGCAGCCCCCTTCACATCAGAGTCCCCACCAGTAGCCCCCTTCACATCAGATTCCCCATCAGCAGCCCCTTCACATCAGAGTCCCCTACAGAAGCCCCCTTCACATCAGTCCCCACCAGAAGCCCCCTTTACATCAGAGTCCCCACCAGAAGCCCCCTTCACATCAGAGTCCCCACCAGAAGCCCCCTTCACATCAGAGTCCCCACCAGCAGCCCCTTCACACCAGAGTCCCCTCCAGAAGCCCCCTTCACACCAGAGTCCCCTCCAGAAGCCCCCTTCACATCAGAGTCCCCCACAGAAGCCCCCTTCACAGCAGAGTCCCCACCAGAAGTCCCCTTCACATCAGGGTCCCCTCCAGAAGCCCACATTCACATCAGTCCCCATCAGAAGCCCCCTTCACATCAGAGTCCCCTACAGAAGCCCCTTTCACATCAGTGCCAATCAGAAGCCCCCTTCACATCAGAGTCCCCATCAGAAGCCCCCTTCACATCAGTCCCAATCAGCAGCCCCCTTCACATCAGAGTGTCCTCCCTCTCCTCCCCCTCCCGCATGTACTCACAGTTTTGAAGGCAGCTTTTCGTTCCTCTCTCCAGTCATGTGATAACAAGTGATAGGGGAGAGAGGAAGGAAAGTCTGCCACTGTCTATCTCCCCCTGCATAAGGTCTAATGCTCTCTCCAGCAAGTGACAGAGCTTCTCCTCCTGACAGGAGTGAAATCGCGATCACTCACTGTCAGAGAGGAGTGGCTCCAGGACTGCACCAGACCGGCCCACTGAGCCATCGGCCCATCGGGAATCTCCCGGTAGTCCTGATGGCCAGTCCATGCCTGTCCAGCACCCACAGAAAAGATGCCAAACTGCCCAGCCTTGTAACACTAGGAAGACTCCCCCCTCCCTACAGTAAACCATTGCACCCAGGGCAGCTGCCTCTCACCCCCAGCCCTTGCCCCTGGCCCTGCTGACGCTTATACTGTCCCCGAAAGATGGGTGACCTGTCCCTAAACTATCCACATGCTAAAAGTGCCCCACTCAAAGGAGCCAATTGAGAAAGGAAAACAATCTATCTAGCAATAACGTGTAGCATTCCAGACCACCCACATCATCCCAAATATCAAGAAAAAGAGAAAATTAAACTTCTCTTTTTTCTCAATCACAAGAGCCAGGGTCTTAAGTAGACTATGCCTAACCCACCAAAGTCAAAGCCAAATTGCTGCCCCAGTGATCCAGGAAACCATAAAGGAACCATGTTTCACTTGGCTTCCTCTCCATCTGCACTATTGCTTCAGTTGAGCGCCACCTGCAGTGGAGAAAATAGACTGCCCCTGCCTACATATGTACAGTACCTTGAAAAAGTATTCACACCCCTTGAAATTTTCCACATTTTGTCATGTTACAACCAAAAACATATATGTATTTTATTGCAATTTTATGTGATAGACCAACACAACGTGGCACATAATTGTGAAGTGGAAGGAAAATAATAAATGGTTTTCAGATTTTTTAACAAATAAATATCAGAAAAGTGTGGCATGCATTTTTATTCAGCCTCCTTTACTCTGATAACCCTAACTAAAATCTAGTGGAACCAATTGCCTTCAGAAGTCACCTAATTAATAAATAGAGTCCACCTGTGTGTAATTTAATCTCACTATAAATACAGCTGTTCTATGAAGCCCTCGGAGATTTGTTAGATAACTTCAGTGAACAAACAGCATCATAAAGGCCAAGGAGCACACTAGACAGGTCAGTCCTACAGTTGTAGAGAAGTTTAAAGCAAGGTTAGGTTATAAAAAAAATGCCAAGCTTTGAACATCTCACGGAGCACTGTTCAATCCATCATCCGAAAATGGAAAGAGTATGGCACAACTGCAAACCTACCAAGACATGGCTGTCCACTGACAGGCCAGGCAAGGAGAGCATTCATCAAAGGATCAGCCAAGAGGCCTATGGTAACTCTGGAGGAGCTGCAGAGATCCACAGCTCAGGTGGGAGAATCTGTCCACAGGACAACTATTAGTTGTACACTCCACGATTCTGGCTTTATGGAAGAGTGGCAAGAAGAAAGCCATTGTTGAAAGAAAGCCATAAGAAGTCCTGTTTGCAGTTTGCGAGAAGCCATGTGGGGACACAGCAAACAGGTAGAAGAAGGTGCTCTGGTCAGATAAGCCCAAAACTTACATTTTTGGCCTAAAAGCAAAATGCTATGTGTGGTGAAAAACTAACACTGCACATCACCCTGAACACACCATCCCCACCGTGAAAAATGGTGATGGCAGCATCATGTTGTGGGGATGCTTTTCTTCACCAGGGACAGGGAAAATGATCAGAGTTAATATGAAGATGAATGGAGCCAAATACAGGGCAATTTTAGAAGAAAACATGTTAGAGTCTGCAAAAGACTTAATACTGGGGCAGAGGTTCATCTTCCATTAGGACAACAACCCTAAACATACAGCCAGAGCTATAATGGAATGGTTTAGATCAAAGCATATTCATGTGTTAGAATGGCCCAGTCAAAGTCCAGACCTAAACCCTATTGAGAATCTGTGGCAAGACTTGAAAATTGCTGTTCTCAGACGCTCTCCATCCAATCTGACAAAGCTTGAGCCATTTTGCAAAGAAGAATGGGCAAAAATGTCCCTCTCTAGATGTGCAAAGCTGGTAGAGACATCCCCAAAAAGACTTGCATCTGTAATTGCAGTGAAAGGTGGTACTACAAAGTATTGACTCAGGAGGGCGCTATACAAATGTACACCGCACTTTTCACATATTTATTTGTAAAAAAAATTGAGAACCATTTATCATCAGTGGTGCCTATCAGCGCAGCCTCGTCAGTGCCTCTTCATCAGTGCCCACCAGTGCTGCCTCATCAGTGCCCATCAGTTTCACCTATCAGTGAAGGAGAACAATTACCTGTTTGTTTTCAAACTTTGAAAACATTTTTTTTTTTCCGGTCCTTTTTTGTTTGTTTATCAAAAAAAACAAAAAACCCAGTGGTGATTAAATACCACCAAAAGAAAGCTCTATTTGTGTGAAACAAATGATAAAGAATTCATATGAGTACAGTGTAGCATGACCGCGCAATTGTCATTCAAAGTGCGACAGCGCTGAAAGCTGAAAATTGGCCTGGGCACGGAGGAGGTAAAAGTGCCCAGCAGACAAGTGGTTAATAAACCGACAGGAACATTTTCTTAGAATCCAACTGTTTGATATCAACAATGTTTTTTTTTTTTTTTAAAAAGCATCAGGTGCTCTTTAAACGCTAAAGCCTTGTCAGTAAACAGCATTCTGCCTATACAGAAGTTACCATAAAGCATCTTGTATCTAGAGTGTTATATTATTACATAGCCAGTTAATGAAAAGCAGTGCGGTATTGATCTAATCTTGCTGATACATTTGTGCTCTCACAGACACCCTTCCCAGGTCGAGATTCATTAATCCACTCCAAGTACTCCATATAAGCTGCGGATCTGGAGAACCCCGGCTCCCAGCCACACAAAGTATTCTAGCTCGCCTGGCAGAGAGAGGATTAAGCAGCATAACTAACAGGCAGTAATAGCTCTCACTATATTTCTGATATCTTGTGTCACCGAGTCCCTCGCTGCTACTTCAAAGGAGTGAGAAGCGAAGTACCGAATCCTCTTTAACTCCTGGTCTTATCACTTTAGAATCCCAGAAGAGATCAGCGAGTTGCTGTTCTGTATTCTGCTGGGTCTCCTTATTGTCTTGAACAGAAAAGAATTAATTGCTTCATTTACCTCTCCACTTAATTCAACATATTACTCTGCACTTCACTACCCATCCAAATGAGTAGAGTGGCACCGGAAAAAAAAAAAATACATTTAACCGATATCTTTGAAATATGCAATTACAATTTCTCCATTTTATTCTCGTTCATTTCTTACATAAAGTCATTTTGTGCGCTGGCCTTGTTTTGCAGATTGGAGTTGATTAGACGAATAGTAAGGTTACGTTGGAAGATATAAGATGAGAGCCTGCAAGATGAGAGATAGGAAAACGGGCATCTAAGAGGTAGAGGGGGGAAAAGGGGTTGGATATGACACCTCTTCATACTCTTAAACATGGTGTGTTGCCAGGACAGGATGAGGGGAAATTCCTCAATGGAAATATACTTGGATGGGTAAAGAGGGCAACTCTCAATCTAAGCCTCTTCCCTCCTTGAGGATTTTGCGTGATGAGTGACGAAACGTGTTGGGGCTGGAGCTTCGTGATGTCATTGCACATGAGCGGGAAGTAACTCTATCTCCTAGAGCCGAGTTACTGTGATAGCCAAGTGATTATTAAAGTGGAGGGCCACCCTAAAAAACTTACCAAAAACGTTTTTTAACTTACCAGAAATGGCTGTTACTAGGCAGATCCTCCTAATCTGCCACTTCCCACACCACTTGATCTTCAGTCTTCTCCTCCTCGCATTGTCTTCTGGGGAAGGTGGCACGGCGAGTTCTGGGAACTGTGTGTGTCCCAGAGCACAGCCGGCCATTCACAAAGCGTTGCGTGACTCGCGCATCCACAGTAGGAAACGGGCAGTGAAGCCTCAAGACTCCACTGCCTGTTTCCCTTAGATGGAATGGCGGCGCCAGGACCCAAGAGCCGAGTGACGGGTCAGCCTTGGGCGGCTGACATCGCGGGCACCCTGGACAGGTAAGTGAGCTTATTAAAGGTCTGATTTAAAAAAAAAATTCAGCTGGCCCACCACTTAGGGGCCCACACACCCTAATTGTGTCAAGCATAATGCCTAGGTGCACTAGGGGAAGTTTTATTTGATCGTGATGAATCATAACCAGACAGGACGGCGTTGAAGTCTGGTCTAGATTGGACTTGAAAAGATTGAGAACTTTTGGAAAGACATTTATATGGACTGCAGAATTGAGGACTTTTAATGCCGCGTACACACGGTCGGAATTTCGGCCAGCAAAAGACCGATGAGAGCTTTTCGTTAGAAAATGCAATCGTGTGTATGCTGGCCTGGAATTTTGCTGGCCCGAATTTCCACCAGCAAAAGATTTAGAGCAGGTTCTCAATTTTTCCAACGGAAAAAGTTTCTATTGGAAATTTCCGATCGTGTGTATGCAATTCCGACGCACAAAAACTCACGCATGCTCAGATTCAACTACGAGACAGAAGCTATTGGCTACTGGCTATTGAACTTCCTTTTTCTAGTCCCGTCATACGTGTTGTACATCACCGCGTTTTTGACGGTCAGAATTTGGTGTGACCGTGTGTATGCAAGACAGCTTGAGTGAACTCCCGTCGGAATTCCATCAGAGCTTTTTCCACCAAAAATTCCAATCGTCTGTACGTTGCATAATAGTTGGACTCTACTATAGCTTCCAATGAAAAGCAATCTATAAGTGGAGGAGACAGACCTTTCATTCATCTGCCTGTCCTCTATTCATAGAGCGCTTTACGTTGCTGAAAGCTATAGAATAGCTTCTATGAATGGAGGAGGAGGACAGAAAGGGTGTGCATAGTCAGCACCCTTAATGAGTGCATGTAACAGGTCCAGCACTCATATTAACCCCCACAGCATAGGAGGTCTATGGCTGCAGGGGTATTGAAGTATTGGGGAAAGGGGCCAGAGGACTTCAGATTTTAATTAATAGACCAGCCAGCAGCACTGTCCCTTGTGCCGATTAAAAAAAAAAAAGCCTGGGAATTATGGGGCATGCCGTTGGGCATTTCTTGAAAACAATAATACATAAATAGTTAAATAAAGTATTATTATTATTATTACTAATAATAATAACAACAATATTAATACTACTACTAATAATTTCTTGTAATTCTTTTCATTGTTTAGAAGACTTAAAAATATTATCTACAAATGTGGGGGCAGTTATTGAATAAAATAATAATAATAATATTAATAGCAATAATGATAACAATAATAAGAAAAAAATATTATTATTTTTAATAGTTTTTTTTTTTTTTTTTTTAGGGCTGTGAAAATTAAAGATTAATTCCTCGGTTAATCGTTAATTTTTTTGATCAATCAAAATTCTTTTGACCGGTACTCACCTCTCCGCTGAATTTCCGGGTCTTCAGGGACTTCCGCCGGAGACATCACCGGACTCCTTCCCCCTTCCCCAAGTGCCTCCGTCAGCTAACGAATGGAAGGGGGAGGAGTCCGGTGACGTTGAAGTTTCTGATTGAACGCAACGTGTTTGGGGGAGAAGCTACGCATGACGTCACCCGCTGCTGCCCTACGGAACTAACACGATTGTCGGCTTTACATGCTGTGTTTTTATCATCTTTATGTGAGTAGTTTGTGTTTGAACACAAAAATTAAATCTTATACTTAAGCAGTGAGCACTTCGATCTTTTCTTTCTACCCATGACCTGAGATTGTGAGAGAAGTTTATGGTCCGTATTAACCCTTTTGATACCCACATGCATGACCACCTGTTTGCACAGGGGTCCATGCCATAAGGTGAGAGTGATTAATTAGACCGGAGGTGGAGGGATTGTCACACTACTGTGGAAAAAAAAATTACATCAGTGCTACAGTTTGAATTTAAAACGTATTTGTGTGAACTGTGAAGTTAAGTCATGGATTGTGGAAACTAACTAGTGTCGGGTGATTGTATATAGTGTATACCACATTTACCACTGACTAATGCAGAGTTGCAGTGCAAGGAGATCAGCTAAAAGTAGTTGGATCTGTATGTGCGTTATAATTAATCAAAATTAGTCGATTAATCGATTTAAAAAAAAAATTGATTAATCGAACACAAAATTTTTAATCAGTAACAGCCCTATTTTATATATATATATTATATCTTAAAAGCCAAACCAGTTTGCATTTACACAATTATTTGACAAATCTGAGTTGACATCTCAATATTTAATCCTAAACATAGAGAAGAATTGCAGGTGAAAGGGAAAAAAACGGGAAGATGTAAATGAAATACTATTTAATTAGCACAGAGCCTATTTTTTTTTTTGGAACATAATTTACCGCATTTTGCGAAGTTTTATGACCTTTTTAAAGTTTGCTCGTACATTTATTTTTTCTGTCTTTCTAGATATTTCAGCTCACTTCATATTCCTTTTTAATCAAAGCTCGTCAGCGTGAGTCGGCCTTAATTGCAACTGAGCCTTTATGTTATGAAGTGTCTTGTCCACACATAGGTCCCCATGCTGTGACATTCATCTATTTGCCTCATCCGTTTCTGAATGGTGTGTTCTTTATAGGTGGCTTTCAGACTGTGGCATAAAATTAATTTAGAGATATTATCCATTTTGATTGAAGACCAGCAGATTTTATATAGAAAACTGGCTTTTAATTGTGAAGCAATGTGCTAGATAACAAATACTTAGGTGCTGCCTATTTTTGTGATAGTCCACCAGAATTCCTCTAGATCAGCCATTCTTAACCAGGGTTCCATGGAACCCTGGGGTTTCTCCAGAGGTTGCTAGGGGTTCCTTGAGCTGTGGTTTTATGAACCACCTATTTGATGATGCCTACAGAGTTCAAGGATCAGCAGGTTGCTTTGAGACTGTGGCATAAAAAATTAATTTAGAAATATTATACATTTTGATTGAAGACCAGCAGATTTTATATAGAAAACCGACTTTTAATTGTGAAGCAATGTGCTAGATAAATACTTAGGTGCTGCCTATTTTTGTGATAGTCCACCAGCATTCCTCTAGATCAGCCATTCTCAACCAGGGTTCCTCCAGAGGTTGCTAGGGGTTCCTTGAGCTGTGGCTTATGAACCACCTATTTGATGATGTCTACAGAGTTCAAGGTTCAGCACCACTTAGCAAAGCCAGCAGCATGACACCAACTATCTTTTTAGCTGTCTTTAAGGGTGGTATTCTAAACACCACTTTAAGGGGAACATTCTTCTTATTGACCACTAATATAAGGAGCATTGTTCCTATTGACCCCTGATGATATGGTTTTAGTAAGGGTTCCTCGAGACATGAAAATTATTTTTGGGGTTCCTCTAGGGTTAAAAGGTTGAGAAAGCCTGCTCTAGATATTCAAAACCCATTAATGCAAATAGAGAATATGAAAATCCTAGTGTGGGAGACTGCTGAGGATGCTTGTAAGTGACTGCAAACGCTATGCATACTTCTGTAAAAAGTGCTGAACCTATTACGAGAGCACAGGGATGAGAATTCTCAGAGACATCTCCCCACCCACCACCAAGGTGGAGAGGTTCCTCCTTTAGAGCTAGGTGTCCAAACCCTGAAGTTTGGACATTGTGTGCATTGTGCACTGGACAGTTTAGTGCAAGGGTGTCAAACTCAATCTCATCGAGGGCCACATCAGCATTATGGTTGCCCTCAAATGGTTATGGTTGCATTATGGTTGCAGCTGTAAGACAATATAAATGTATCTACTTTTTATCATATTAAATAATTGCCTCTGCATTTGATTATTACTGGTTTCAGTAATAACTTAAGACTTAAATTGTGAAGGGCAGGTGCAGACCGGCATGGAGCCCACTCACACTCCTGTAGCAGATAATGCAAGTCTGAAAAGGAGGGTCGCACAATTCGATCGTGTGTAGGCTCCATCGGACCTTTGCTTGCCAAAAATCTGGCGGACTTTAGAAATAGAACATGTTTTAAATTTTCCCACTGGAACTACGCCGGACCGAGAAATCTGTTTGTGTGTGTGCTAGTCCGATGGACAAAAACCGACGCTAGGGCAGCTATTGGCTACTGGCTATGAACTTCCTTATTCTAGTCCGGTCGTACGTCATCACGTTCGAATCCGTCGGACTTTGGTGTGATTGTGTGTGTCCAAGTCCGTTCATTCAGAAAGTCCGCCGGAACTCTGCCGAAAGTCAGTCGGGAAGACTGTCGGACCCAGTCCGTCGAAAAGTCCGGTCGTGTGTACGCGGCATAATTGTTGTCTACTGACAACATACAAACAATAAGAGTATCAAATAAAAAAGAAAATTTGTTGTACTGAATTATAAAGATCAAATAAAAGAAAAAAGCTGCTAACACAATATTACTGGATACAATAATTAAAAATAGGAGGTGAAAAGTGTAGCGCTAAATAAGTACAGTAATAAACAAAATGTTCATTAATGATGTTAAATTGCTGTAATGATCACAACAAAGTCCATCAAGATTGCTCAAGGAGGCAAAAAAAGGAAAAGACCGCCACCAACACCCGATAACACTGACTCTTACCGCCAGCGCATTGGATATGCACAGTGAATGTATATAAGATTGGCCCACTGGATTATAGAAGTCCTTCTTCCACTGACCCACCAAAAACTTGGCTACACAGTATGCTTCCACAGATATAAGGGGTGTCAGGGGCGCCCCTGAAGATCAATGTTTGTGACGAAAGGTTGGGTGAATAGGGAACAAGTGGCGCAGCGCTGTGGACGGAGGAGTGGCCGCCATTTTGTTGGTAGGAAGCACTGGACGATTTCCTTTTGCTTCTATTTTATTTATGAAATGTGAGTTTGGATGACATTTTTTTTGCAAATAAAATTGCTCTTTTACTGGATGTTTGCGCAATGAGAGTATTTCTTCCATTTTTTACCTATGTGACCGTCACACTACATCTGTGGAAGCATACTGTGTAGCCACGTTTTTGGTGGGTCAGTGGAAGGAGGACTTCTTGCTGTAATCCAGTGGGCCATTTGATGAGTAGGAGGAAATGAGGATCTGACCAAGAGTATCAAATACTCGTCCTCAAATAACATTGGTTAGGATGAAAAAATATACCCCCTTGGGACTTTAACATAGCTCGGAATATAGCACACATTTATTATTATTAAAAAGAGTATACTCAATATTGTACACAAATTTTCTAAGTGTTCTAATTATTCCTATGTATACTAAAAAAACTATATGGTAGCTCTGACAAAGCCATAAACATGATCCCCCATATTGGACTAATTCAGCTATACAAAAGCATGTAATAACAATCAAATAAATGTAAAACCAAATGTGCAGCCCCTAAGTGATCAAGAGTGAATATTATTAAAATGCATATAACAGTCCCAACGCGTTTCAATCATTCCAATCCAAGATTTTCTTTAAATGGCCTTGACAAGAAGGAGATCTAAACCTTCCAATTAAAGGAGAAGTACAGCCAAAGTACATTTGGCTGTACTTCTCCTTTAGATCACAGTAGTGCAAGCCAGCTGTCAGCTGATGTCACAGAGTCAGTCGAGGCTCAGCAAAGATTGCAATCATATGGTCGGGATCTGCCCAAATGCCTGGACCGTCACCTGGCTCAGCCTCCCAATAAGCTGCTGAGAGCCTGAGCTGGCTGCTCTTGCCCCCTCCACAGCCCTGTGCCCCAGTAAGCATGGTGGGGCAGAGCAGAGAGCTGGCTGACTGACTCAGGAAGCTCTGAGAACCGAATAGTGTTTGGGGGTGGGGGGACAGAAGCAGCATCGGACAAATTCTGCATCTACCTAAGTAAGTGTGATTCTAGAAAATACACCATTCCCATACTTCTTTTTTAAGAAACACTCACCTGTCAGAGTATCCTTAAAACAGCGATATTCCCCATGGAGTCCTGAGCTGCAGTGAATGGGGGTGTTACCTTGGGGTACACAGTTGATCACATGAACATCCAAACATCAGTGGAGGGGAGGAGGAGAGCCAAAAGTGGTCACAGAGACCCAAAGGGAGGCCACATAATACTAAAGAAAGGGGAGGAGGCAAGGGTATGTAATTTTTCTTCCTTATTTGAATGATTATGCATGGCTTAATTGCCAAGAGGTCCACATGGATTAACTTAATCTATGGTGGGGGCCACATATTCAATAATATGTTGAGGAAAGTAACAATGAAGTCATAAATCACCCCTCAACTGTATTGAGGTCCCCTTTAGAATACACAGAGATAAAGCCTCCCATCCCGGGAAAGTCCACCACAGCCAGCCAGGAAAGCAATGACATCTATTGTGGACCAATAATAAGCATTTTTTATGAGTATCACAACTTACAAAGGGTTAAAGGATACGTTCATAAATTCAAAAAATTCCTTGGCCCCCTCAATATATCTCTGAAGGTTCTCATTTATCAAGGTCATGGTATTGCTAGTAGTAGTTAGTCACATTCAGGTAGACTTTTTCTGTAATGTTTAAGACAGTTTATATCTTCTAAAGTAGTGGCTTAGAGAAGTTATGAAAGGTCTTCAACATTACAGAACAAGCCCAGCTGAATGTGACTAACTACTACTAGCCACTCCTTAATACGATGCAATTCTGCCTCTGCAAACACAGCTGATACTTTGACAGGCATCCCTCTGATTGTTTATCACTGATACACCTGTTTGGGAACCCTTGCCATTTATTAGCATGCAGCAACAGCCCTGAATAAGGGGGAGTCCCTGTCCCCCCCAAACTCGTTGGCTTGATGTACTTATTGCTATTCTTAATTAGCGTCTTCTAACACACCTTCCAACTAGCATGTTATTGGACACTGGGCGCTCCTTTTCTACTTACATTTCCAAGTCTACATGCAGAAATGACTCTAAGGTAATTTCCGAAGGAAGTAGTCCAAGCCCCAAGAGGACTCATCATAACCACTGGAAGGGATTTCTTCCTACTCGCCCAAGTTATCACCCACCAACTACCAATGACTTATCGAGTCAGTCCACCCCTTAATACAGAAACCTTACCACAAATCCCCCCCCTTCCCCCACTCTTCCCTCGCAGGTCAGGACTTATGCCACGTACACATGATCGGAATTCTCGTTGAAAAAGCCTTGGTTGTTTTTTTCTGACAGAATTCTGAGGGAATTCTGCTCAAGCTTGTGTTGCCCACACAAAGTCACACCAAATTCCGACTGTCAAGAACGTGGTGATGTACAACATTAGACAAGCCGAGAAAATGAAGTTCAATGCTTCCGAGCATGCGTCAAATTGTTTCCTAGCATGCGTAGGAATTTTGCGCATCGGAATTGCTACAGACGATCGGAATTTCCGATCAAAATTTTTCCGTCTGAAAAATTGAGAACATGCTCTTAATCTTTTGCTGGCCAAAATTCCGCCAGTAAAAGTCAGATGGAGCATACACATGGTCGCATTTTCCAATGAAAAGCTCTCATCGGTCTTTTGCTGGCCGAATTTCCAATCATGTGTACGCGGCATTACCTCCTACGACAACTGTGATCTAACCTAGCATTGGCAGTCCAGCTGTAAAAAAATAAATAAATCTAGTTCTGGGCTGTGCATGTATATGGTCTAATGTAGAGGAAAGTAGGGACTTCACTGAGAGAGCTAGAGAGGGGGGCTTGGGGGTATGTCATGGGTTAACTTGCCCTTTAAGTTAAAACTCCCCTCCTTCTTTTGAATGTTTTTGGACCTTGAGATTGGCTACCTAAGTTCTGCATCCTAGGAGAAGAGGGACAAGGTCACATCTGACATTCCTGGAAGCATGGGGTATTTCCAAAGACTCTGAAACAGACACAACTGAGCATGGGAAACTCTGTGAAAAAGGCTTTAAAGAGGACCTGTCACGTTACACTGAATGGAACAAATACATTTTCTATAAAAGCTTTTTGATATAAGGTATCACCTACACAGGGAATGCATTTTTTCTCAGTTGCACTGTGAACTAGGGGAAGAAAATTGCAATTGTTGTGTAGCAAGGCAGAAAAAAAGAGCCTGAATATGGCTGTCCACTCCATACAGATATAATTACAAACTATACACAGAAACAAGGTATGTTGATACATTTTGGATAGGATTACATACATAAATCTGATTTTATTCTTTACATTTGTGTCTTTAACCATTTCGGCCCCAGAAGATTTTACCCCCTTCACGACCAGAGCACTTTTGCGATTCGGCACTGCGTCGCATTAACTGACAATTGCGCGGTCGTGCGACGCTGTACCCAAGAAAACACATTGATGTCCTTTTTTTCCCACAAATAGAGCTTTCTTTTGGTGGTATTCGATCACCTTTGCGGTTTTTATTTTTTGCGCTATAGACAAAAAAGAGCAACAATTTTGAAACAAACACTTTATTTTTTACTCTTTGCTATAATAAATATCACCCAAAAATATATCCAAATTTTTTTTTTCCTTAGTTTAGGCCAATATTTATTCTTCTACTTAATTTTGGTAAAAAAAATTGACAGTAAGCGTATATTGATTGGTTTGTGCAAAAGTTATAGCGTCTACAAAATAGGGGATAGTTTTATGGCATTTTTATTTTTATTTTATTTTTATTAGTAATGGTGGAGATCTGCGATTTTTATCAGGACTGTGACATTATGGCGGACACATCTGACACTTTTGACACTATTTTGGGACCATTGTCATTTATACAGTGATCAGTGCTATAAAAATGCACTGATTACTGTGTAAATGACACTGGCCGTTAAAAGGTTAACCACTAGGGGGCGACGAAGTGTTTAAATGAGTCCTAGGGAGTGATTCTAACTGTGGGGGGATGGGCTTCAAGTCACATGACAGCGATCACCGCTCCTGGTGACAGGGAGCAGTGATCTCTGTCATGACACTGGCCAGAACGGGGAAATGCCTTGTTTACATAGGTACTTCCCCCGTTCTGAGGCTCTGTGACACGATCGCCGGGAGACCGGCGGAAATCGAGTCCACCGGTCCCACGGGAACGATCATGTGCTGCCTGCTGTCCCCGGCTCTTAAAGGGAACACCGCTGCCATTGTGCCGATGTATATCGGTGTGCAGCAGTAGGCATATAGCTAAAAAATTATTAAAAGGTTATACCTTTCATTTAAACTCAACTCAGGGCTGCTTTTAAATTTACCCATGTAGTAGGGTCACCTCCAAAATATATAGGTTCAATGCTCAGCTACCGTATTCCTTGCTCCTGCAGGCTTCCTTCTTTTTGCAAGTTTGTTCCTCTCAAGCCGCTTCACTACCTGGCCACGTGGGTACAATACCCCATAGGTACATTTAAAAACAGCTTGGCACTGGGCTTTAACTGAAAATAAACAACATCTTAGCTATGAAGGGACAGTTGATAACCCCAACAACTTGTGTTATTTTATAGACTCCTTTGTCAGCTAAGGCTGAGTATTACACAAGACTCAAACTTGACCAGAGCATACAAACAAATCAAAGAACACTTATCCTTGCTGAGTCTTTTTGCTTGCCATGGCAACAGAACAATATGTCTCAAGTGGTCCAAAACTCAGCTTGGGCATAATGGCGGATGTTTGTTCTGCCTAATTAAATGTTATTGGATTTTTTCTCAGCCAAACAGCAAGCTTAATGTTTAAAACAAGCCCTAAATGCAAAGTTTCTACAGTAACCAATTACATCCCAGATTATATCTTTCTAAGCCCTTGTACCGACGAAAAATGTCCGATCGGACCGCGTTGTCAGATAATCCGACCGTGTGTGGGCTCCATCGGACTGTTTCCGTCGGAATATCCGACCGACAAAGTTTTAGAGCTGGGCTATAAAATTTTCCAACAACATGATCCAATCGGACTTAGTCCGATCGTTTGTAGAGAATTCCGTTCGGACAAAGTGCCACGCATGCTCAGATCAAATTCCTAGACCAAAGCTATTGGCTACTAGTCTGAACGTAGTCCCATCGTAATGAAATAACGTCATCATGTTACGAGCGATCTGATTTTCCGATAAGTTTGTCCGACCGTGTGTATGCAACACCAGTTTCGGACAAAATCTGACGGATTTTGTTGTCGGAATGTCCGACCGTGTGTACAAGGGCTAAACCCTTGTACACACGGTCGGAGATTCTGACGGAATGTGTCCTATCGGAGCGTTTTGTCAGATAATCCGACTGTGTGTGGTCTCCATTGGACTGTTTCCATCGGAGTATCCGACGGACCAAGTTTTACAACTTGTCCGTAAAATTTTCCAACAAAATGCTCCGATCGAACATACTCCAATCATGTGTAGCCTACTCCGACGGACAAAGTGCCACGCATGCTCAGATTAAATTCCTTAGACCAAAGCTATTGGCTACTAGCCTGAATGTAGTCCCGTCGTAACGAAATAACGTCATCACGTTATGTACAATCGGATTTTCCGACAACTTTGTCCAACCGTGTGTATGCAACAGTTTCGGACAAAATCCGTCGGACAAAATCCAACGGATTTGGTTGTCAGAATGTCCGACCGTGTGTACAAGGGCTTACACTCTCTAAAAACACATGTGGAGTCTGATTTTCTATTGGCAACAATGTTTCAAATATGTGACATTTGGGCCGTATACAGTCATGGCCAAAAATGTTGTCACCCCTGCATTTCTGTCAGATAATGCACAACTTCGCCCAGAAAATTGTTGCAATTAAAAATGTTTAGGCATTCTCATGTTTATTTATTTTGTTTGTATTGTTGTGACACAAAGGAGTGTAGAAACCATAAAGCCAATTCTGACACATTCCCATGCAAAACTGGACAGGACAAAATGATTGGCGCCTTTAATTTAATATTTGGTAGCACAGCCCTTGGAAAAAATAACTGAAACCAATGGCTTCCTGTAACCATCAATGAGTTTCTTACACCTCTATACTGGAAGCCACAAAACATCAGTGAACGTCCACCATATTTGACTGTAGGGACTGTATTATTTTCTTTAAAGACCTCATTTCTTTTTCTGAAAAGAGTAGAATGATGTTTTTTTACGAAAAAGCTGTCATTTTGTTTCGTCTCCACAGCACGTTCTCCCTAAACGATTTTAGCTTCCTCAGGTAAGTTTTGGCAAACTCTTCGATCAATTTTTCTCTTTCGTCCACATCCAGGAAGATTAGCTACAGGGCCATGGGCTCTAAATTTTACTTGACAATGTTGCGCACAGTGGACACAGGAACATTAAGATCTCTGGAGATGGACTTGTAACCTTGCGATTGTCCATGCTTTTCAAAAATGTTTGTTCTAAAATCCTCAGACAGTTCTTTGCTGCTAATTCTCTTCTCCATTCTCCGTGAGACACACAACAGAGTACATTTTTTTGTCATACCAATAAAAAATATTGGCAACCCGTGCATTCTTATAGATAATGCACCAATTCGCCCAGAAAATTGTTGCAATTACAAATGTTTAGGCATTCTCATGCCTATTTCTTTTGTTTGTATTCGTATGACACAAAAAAGTGGAGAAACAAAAAGCCAAATTTGACATTCCACGGGAAACTCAAAAAATGGACTGGACACAATTGGCACCCTCAATTTATATTTGCCAGCACATCCCTTGGAAAAAAATAACTGAAATCAATGGCTTCCTGTAATCATCAAAGAGTTTCTTACACCTCTCTGCTGGAATTTTGGACCCCTTTTCTTTTGCCAACTGCTCCAGGAAACTTCAGACAAAGTTCCAGAAGACGTCATCCATGAGCTTCCCTTACAAGGGGTTTCACCATAAAATTTTTTATATATCTGCCCTTTTCGGTCTTATTAGCAAAGAAATAGATATTCAGCTTCCTGGCTTATACATAGAGTTGTGCCGCTCAGGCCTTTTCACTTTATCTCCCACAAACCATTTTTTATCCAACACTTTTTGCATAGCCCCTTACTGTACTAGGCCCACAGGCTTGGGGCTGTGCCGCACAGTCATGTTGGAACAGCAAGGGGCCATCCCCAAATTGTTCCTACAATGTTGGGAGCATGAAATTGTCCAAAATGTCTTGATATGCTGACGCCTTAAGAGTTCCCTTCACTGCAACTAAGAAACAAAGCCCAACCCCTGAAAAGCAACCCCACGCCATAATCCCCCCTCCACCAAATGATTTGGACCATGTGTTTGGGGTGGAGGAACTTGACTGGTCTGCACAGAGTCCTAACCTCAACCCAGATAGAACACTTTTGGGATGAATTAGAGGGGAGACTGCGAGCCAGGCCTTCTTGTGCAACATCAGTGCCTGACCTCACAAATGCTTCTGGAATGGTCAAACATTCCCATAGACACACTCCTAAACCTTGTGGACAGCCTTCCTGGAAGAGTTGAAGCTATTAGCTTACTCATGGTGCAGTGGGTAGTCTACATGTTTGAATCTTTCTTTTTTTGGTGTATTAAAGTCTACTGTAAACTGGTGACGTCATACGTGTGCAGTCTATTTACTCTTTTCTGACAAGCAGTATTGTAGAGCCGGGAATATGTTTTTAGCAGAGCTTGGATATGGAGGGAAAGAGGAGCTTTGGAGTGGCATGCTTTCCATTGTGGGAGATTTATTAAAACTGGTGCACACAGAATCTGGTGCAGCGGTGCATAGTAACCAATCAGCTTTTAGATTTTATTACTGGTTCACATTGAATGAGGCTTTGAAATCGTGAAACTTCACCTTAAATCATGCGATTTCAAAGCCATATGTCAGTGTGACTTCAGGTGTGACTTGGAAGACATCTGCAAGTCGCATCTAAAATTGCCAAAAGTAGTGCAGGAACGACTTTTTTAGATGGACGCGGCATTACAAAATTGGGGTCACACCGATTTGAACTTTGCCATTGCTGACAATAGGGTGTGACTTGTCATGTGTTTATTGTCAAAGCCTAAAGCGGACATAAACCCCTCCATAAAACAGTTTCGTTTCTGGCACGTGCCGGAAATGTAACACTCCCTTTGGTGGGGTCCCAACCAAACGGTCAAACCATCCAATGGCTGGTGTCACATGTGCAGCTCCATAGCAGTTGTAGATTAAACAGAGGCAAAGATGGCAGCTTCCTTGGCTGAAAAATGATAAGGGGGTTTACTTACACTTTAATTGTACAAGCTGAAGTTAGAAGCTGATTGGTAACCATGTCACATCCAATCAAAGTTGGACTAATGTAACTATGTGAAAATGTTCACACCTGGAATTCGGCTTTAAAGGTAAACTAATGCCGGCCATACACAATGCGAATTCCGAACAACCCGTCGAACGATAAACGAAAGCGGCACTCACAACAACATGCGAATGTGCCATCAATTAAGTACGAAAATCGTACGTTAAAACACTATGTTTTAACGGGTTTTTTTTATTCCGTGTTGCGTTCGACCATTCGTTCGTTGTTTTATATGGTTTCCTTCTGGTTCAAACTTTCCAGAGATCGTGCGCAGTTCATTATCTTATGTCAAATCGTCCAACTCTGCCATTAACGATACGATTTTTGGACGATTTTTGAAAAAAAAAACAACATGTTGGATTTGTCAATTTGCCCTGTCGTACGAAAATCGCATGTCGCGCATACCACACTAACGATACGAAAATCGGTCGATTTTACTTTCGCTCGGATTTTCGTTCGGAATTCGCATCGTGTATGGCCGGCATAAGGGAACATTCTAATTATAGCAGTCGTGTTGTTTACCTAATCGCAACAGTACTTTACAGAATCCCAATCCCCATGTTGTCTTTTATGTTGTGATGGAGTAGAAAGATATTTCTGTGATCCCATAAAGGGGACATTTTCTCACAATTCCTGTACCCATGACACCCATACAAGAACGTGGGGGAGAAGTTGTCACTAAGACAGAAAGGCACAGACAGCAATTAAAACATTGGCTATTCAGTTTGAAAGCTAAGTTGCATTTTCCAAGGGAAGTTTTCCCAGTGAAAGGGGTGAAACATCACTTTGCAAACAATACCCAATCAAGTGCAAGAAAAAAATTTTAATAAAACATTTTTGTTTGCACACAATTAGATGATAGAAGTCAACAGAGCTTCACCACATTCTCAAAGCTCTGGAGAATATTCCCTTACAATGTGCAATTCCCCTTGCAAAGTGAACAGTCTATTTGCTAGAGCTGTTCATTATTCAGAGATTCGGATATATCCCAATACCTGAATTATATTATAATTGAAGTTTACCAAATGCTCTGAATAACGAAACAAAATTAGTCTGAATTTCCGAAATTTGAGTAAAATTTTACATTGAATTCCAGTTGAATTCGAACTCTAAACATGTTTCTGAAATCAAAGACTGTGTGTGTTATTAGAGTACCATTTTGAAATAACACTGTTTTAGTTTAGCCAAAGGTGATTTAAAGAGTCATTGTAATCATTTGATGAAGATTTTTATTTTGTTTGTTCCTTTTCCACATTCGAATCGAAAAAAAAAAAGAAAACAAAATCTAAAGTTTTCGATGCGGACATTTTGAATCGAAAAAAAAACTGTAAATTCTAAGAAAATTAGAAAAAGACATAAAGCGAATTCCGAATGCGAATTTCTGAATATGAAACCTGAATAAGAATTGAGCGAATCAACTGAATTAAGATTAAGAGATTAAGAAATCTAAACTAAAAGAAAAACATTTTTTCATCATGCACATGTCTACTATTTTGCCTTTAATAAATAAGCCCCATTGTCAGTGGCGGCTGGTGGGTTCTTCTTTGGGGGGGAGGGCGGCCAACAAACGACACCACCCCTGGCGGCACAGCACTGAGACAGCAACCTGACCCCCCCATCTGCGGGCGGCCGGACACTTACCAGCTCGTGTGGCATGGCTGTGGTCTCCTCTCCTGGAGTGCGGGTATTGGTGGCTCCGCCATGCCTCCTCTTCCGCCAAAGCGGCATCCAATAAGATTGCCTGACGCTTGGTCTCACAACCTGCCTCCTGATTGTCAGGGAGGAACTTTATTGTAAAAATAGCAAAAATTCATTCACTACCATCACACAACTGGGTAGGCTCGGAGCGCAATGCTCTGTGCTCCGAGACCACCCTTTTTTGAAGCCTATTAGACCCTCTGGCTCTAATCAGGTGCTTCAAACCCCACCCCCCACCATTGGAATCCATAGTTTGGTGTCCTGATATGTAGATCAGGGGGCCGGACGCATTGGATAGGGGAGGCGGCGCCAGTGCGCCCTCTATGGGGCCGCCACTGCCCGTTGTCAAAAAGTCTAACCCTGTTTACAAAAAATTTGCTTTTGTCTGTGTCCCCATAGAAAAGTTATAGAAAATTTTCAAATCAGAAGAGAAAGGATAAGCTAATGTAGGAATGTTGTAAATGTCACCCTTAAACTATGGTTCTCCAAAATAAAAGATGAAATGTAATTTAATTAATCGACCATCTGGTTGAGACAATAGACCCCGATAATGCATTTACATGGTCACACTTGAGATGGTCCCATAGAGTTCCGCTAAGCAAAGGAAAATACAAGGACCTTTCCTAATACCGCATCATGAAGGTAACAGATGGTAACTCCAGATGTCTCCGAAAAGTACGATCACGCTATCTGTAAATTCTTGTGTGGCTCCGTGAAGAATCCGCAGGGTATTCTAAGTCTACAAGAAATAAAACAGCATCAAGTGATCCCTTTAAAAGTCACTTCAATTCCTCATGTAATTAACAGGGAACCTTCAATCTGCTTTCAGAAACTGGCCAACCCTCGGATTGTCAGACGCAGATAAGGACATAAGATAGTTGCAGAAGGATGAATAATTACACAGTACGAACCATAATTACAATACAGCCATAGGTGGGCGTATACATATTATAGGAAAGCTCTACAGAAAATAAGCTATCCTGCTAAGAACAATGATTCCAAAGAATGACACAACAAATGTTCAATGGCCCAGCATACTAATAAGTACACTTAATGCAGATATGGGCAATTCAAAGTAAGCATGTGATTAAAAAAAAAAAAAAGGCTTAAAGCAAACCTGTGCTTTGCTTGATATCCAGCCCCCTTCAGTTAAAAAACAAAACAAAGGGGTTCTAAACTAAAAGTTCTTTATTGAACTTCTTTTTATTGAACACACCTTTTACACATTCACAGTTCTGGAGGAAAATGTAAGTGCACCTATAGACTAATTACTTCAACAAAAGCTAATTGGAGTCAGTAGTTCGCACACCAGTCCAATTAAAGTGGCAGTGAAGTGCTGAAAAAGAGAAATAAATAAATAAACCTGGAAGAGAATGGCATAATATGGCATTGCATACTAGGACATTATGCAGGGTGAATATCTCCTAAACGGTGTACATTTAGGAGATATTAATTTTACTTACATGTAAGCCTTATCTTAGGCTTACCTGTAGGTAAAAAAAAACACAAAGCGGGGTATACAACCACTTTAATGAAATTAGTTTGGAGGTGAGGTTTAGCCCCGGTTCACACCGCCCTGACTTGTCACGCAACTTGAGAGTACAAAGCCGCATGACAAAACACGCCCCATTGATGGCAATGGAACCATTCTAGTCAGTGCGACTCAAGTCGCTCCAACTCATTCCTGCATTACTTTTGGTGCAACTTCAACACGACTTGCATTGACTTCTGTTAAAGAAGCTGTATGCAGGTTGTGATGAAGTCGTGTAGGGATATCGTATTTAAAGTCGTGCAACTTTAAAGCTTAGCGTGAACAAGGACTTAGAACATTGGTGCTCAACTTGTGGCCCTCCAGCTGTTGTGGTGCTACAAGTCCCATGAGGCATTACAAGGCTGACAGTTACAAGCATGGCTCCCAAAGGCTGAGGCATGATGGTACTTGTAGTTCTGCAACAGCTGGAGGGTCACCGGTTGAACATCCATGCCTTAGAGCTACTTTGATTTATAAAAGATACTCAAACAGTTTAAGATTGTTGTTCATAAGAAGCATCAGCTGATGTGAACAATGCCTCGCAAAAAGGAGCTCTCTGAAGACAAACAATCAAGAGTAGTTTACCTGCATAAGGCTGAAAAGGGATACAAAACAGTCTCCAAGTGTTTAGGCATCCAACAGTCGACTGTTATGCCGTGTGCACATGAGCGGTTTTGCCGTCGGAATAAACTCTGAGGCCGCGTACACACGCGGGGACTGTTCGCCCAACTTTGTCCGCTGAACAGTGTTTCGGCGGACAGTCCGCCCGTGTGTGGGCTTTCAGCGGACAGTTTCAGCGGACAGTCTGCTGAACAAAGTTTTTTGGAAATTCCGAAAAACTGTCCGCTGAAACTTGGTTTCAGCGAACAGTCCCCTCGTGTGTAGGCTTGTTCGTCAAACTAAGTTCCGCGCATGCTCAGAAAGGATTTACACGCCGAAAGTTGTAATGCAGTGTATAGGACGTCGTATTTTCCGTCCCGTCGTACGTGCCGTTCACGTCATCGCGCACGGTTTCAGCAAACTGTTCGTTCGTCGTGTGTGGGCAAGTCCGTCCATGCTAATTTTGAGCAGACTGTTCGCTGAAACTGTTTGACGGACAAAGTTGAGCGAACAGTCCCCGCGTGTGTACGCGGCCTGAAGGTTTCTCAGGCAGAATTCCGATGGAACTCCGCTCAAGCTGTCTTGCATACACACGGTCACAACAAAGTCTGACCGTCAAGAACGTGTGACATACAGCATGGACGACGGGACTAGAAAAAGGAAGTTCAATAGCCAGTAGCCAATAGCTTCCGTCTCGTACTTGCTAGTTTTCCCAATAGGAATTTGTTCCGTCTCAAAAATATAGAACATGTTCTCTTTCTAGGTCTGTCAGAATTTTTTACGTAAAAAGTCTCCCGCTTTTGGCTGACTTGATTGGATCAGAAGTCCGGTGGTGTCAGCATACACATGTCCGCTGACATCCGCCGCTCAATTGAGAGCAATGGAGTTTCTGATCAGGTCCACCTGAAAAACAGCCTTAATCGGAACGTTGTTGTGAAAGGGCCCTAAGTCTTTGAACAGGCAGGGTGTCCATGTAGGAAGTCGCTGCTCTCCAAAGAAAAACATTGCTGCATGCCTACATTCTGTCAAAGAGCACCTTGATCAACCACAATACTACTGGGAACATTTTTTGTGGACATATGAAACCAAAGAAAAATAATCTGCGTTATGTATGGTGCGAAAAAAGGTATAGCTTACCAATATCAAAACACCATCCCAACTGTGAAGTATGGTGGAGGGAATATCATGATTTAGGCTTGCAATACTGCCTCAGGGCCTGGACCACTTGCAACCATTGAAGGGAAAATGAATTCCCAAGTTTTCCAAAGTATCCTGCAGGGTAATGTCAGGGTGGCTGTCCATCAGCTAAATTTCAGTAGTAGTTTGGTGATGCAGCAGGACAATGCATCAAAGAAAATCCACCACAGACTGGCTTCAGAAAGATTTTGCACTCTCTAGTTTTAGTAAATCAAACCTTGTGTTTGTTTATTGTTGTGACTTGAGGATGAAATCACATTTTATGACAAATTACTGCCTGTTAATTGACATACTTTTTCTTGCTATTGTAAGTGGTCAGTGGGAGTAAACAATATCCTAGATTGGGTGAATAGTGGAATTAAAAAATGCCAAGGTTTGGGGTCAGTAGGAATAAAAAATTACATTGATGAAGGAAAGTTGGAGGAGGAATAATGTCCCATCACTGGTGTCAGTGTGAGGATTATAACCCCATTGTTGGTGCTAGTGGGGGGTCAATAATTCTTCTTCATTGGTGTCAATCGGGGGAATATTGCCCCATCATATTAGTGGGAGGAATAATGTTCCATAATTTGTGTCAATGTGTGTGTGTGGATGGGGGGGGGGGGGGGGGGGCGTGAAATAGGGCCACATCATTGGTGTCTGCTGGAGGAATAGTGCTCCATTGCTGGTGTCAGTGAGAAGAAATAATACTCCATCATTGGTGTCAGCGAGAGGAATAGTGTCTATCATTTGTGTCGGTGGGAGGAATAGTGCTCCATTATTGGTGTCAGAGGGAGAAAAATAACTCCATAGTTGGTGACAGTGGAGGTCAATGATGCCTCATCATTGGCGTGAGTGTGGGGGGCAGGATAATACTCCATTGTTGGTGTCAGAGGGAGGAGACCACTGAGTAAAAACCTTTGTCACATTAGTTTTTGTTGTCTGTGTTCAGTATCTCCATTCACTTTGTGTCCCAGAGATGTAATGGGAGGTAGGAGGAAATCTCTACAAAGTTAGGGGAATACCTTTCTTAGCCCTTGTACACACGGTCGGAGAATCCGTCGGAATGTGTCCTATCGGACCGTGTTGTTGGATAATCCGACTGTGTGTGGTATGCATCGGACTGATTCTGTCGGAATATCCGTCGGACCCAATTTTCCAACTTGTTGGAAATATTTTCCGACCAACTGGTTCGATCGGACATACTCCGATCATGTGTAGAGAATTCCGATCGGACAAAGTGCCACGCATGCTCAGATCAAATTCCTACATCAAAGCTATTGGCTACTAGCCTGAACGTAGTCCCATCTTAACGAAATTACGTCATCACGTTCTGAATGATCGGATTTTTCAACAACTTAGTCCGACCGTGTGTATGCAACAGTTTCGGACAAGATCCGACGGACAGAATCCGATGGACAGAATCCGACGGATTTGGTTGTCAAAATGTCCGACCGTGTGTACAAGTGCTAAGACAGTTGTCACAGAACAGTGTCCACATTGGAAGATTTGCTCTTGCCTCTTGTTCTGCTGAGAACTGAAAACTTTGGATTTCCCTACACTTTCTGTATTGGAAACAATGGTCACCAGGATAATCGGAGAGGGTAACTCTCCCTAGCAGGCGCAAAAGACACTAAAATAAAAACCGAAAGAGTTCAAATCTTTTCTTGCTATATCCAAAACTAACAACATCTAGAGAACCAGCTAAAAAAACCCTCCTCACTCCCCATTTTCAAATGAAAAAAACAGGACGGCTGCTTGAAAAGTGGTTTTCTCAGTAATTGCTACCTTTTTCCCTTTATTTAAAGAATCAGATTCAAAAGGGATGAAAACATTTCCAAGAACAAGATCATTTAGAGAAGCGTAACAAGATGAAACTGTCACAAGAAAATTTATATAAATTAACACCCAACATCAGCCAAAATGTTTTTTTTTTCTTTTAATTTCTTTTCAGAGTGGAGAAAATAACGGACATGTAGACAGGTACAACGATATTTGCATTTTTTCCACAAAAAGAGTCCCAGTGACACCTGTTATCCTATTTCCCTCCCGATGTCACAGGGACAGGAGGGGAAATATCTTCAATGGACACAACAGCAGTAAAAAATTTTATTCTTCTCCAGGCCATACAAAAGAAAAATATGTTTGGCTGTAGATAGTCTTTAAGATACAAAAACAATATTCTTCAAGGTCATATTTTAAGGATATTTACTAGAGCAGTGGTTCTCAACCTTATTGAGATCAGGTCCCTGTATAGTTTCCAAAAGTTCCATGCCCCAATAGTATATATTAAAAAAAGTATACTCAAAGTCTCTCCAGGAGGCTGAGGGCCTTCCAGGAGCACTGTGGGACACTGTTGGAGGCTAGGGATACTATGAGGAGCTGGAGGCTCTGCAGCAAGCTAAGGGGCACTGCTATGGTCTGGGGGAACTGTGAGCAGTTGAGGGTACTGCGGGGGCTAAGGACTCTTAGGGGACCTGAGGGCAGGCATGTACTGGCCATTGGGACTACCGGGAGTTTCCCGGTGGGCCGATGGCTCAGTGGGCCACTCTGATGTAAGGCGGCTGGTGATGGGCCACTCTGATGTAAGGGTGTGCTGATGGGAAACTCTGATGTAAGGGGGTGCTGATGGGACACTCTGATGTAAGGGGGCTGGTAATGGGACCCTCTGATGTAAAGGGGTGCTGATGGGGCACTCTGATGTAAGGGGGTGCTGATGGGACACTCTGATGTAAGGGGGCTGGTAATGGGACACTCTGATGTAAGGGAGTGCTGATGGGACACTCAAAATGTAAGTGGGCCGGTCTGGATGAAGTCCAGGGCCAAATTTCTGTCCCAGTCCAGCCCTGCCTGAGGGCACTGTGGGAGATTAAGAAGCACTGTAGGTCATTATAGGAGGTTGGGTGGCACTATGGTAGCTGGGAGGCAATGTGGGAGGTTAGGAGATCGGCAACTGGCCAAACGCTCGGAAGGAGGGAAGTTGCAGCCAGGCAGTAGAGAACCACTGTTCTAGAGTATATTGATACACAATCCATTACTTCCACTTCCATGAGCTACCTCATGAAAAGAAGCCTTGCCCAAGAGCACTGCCAATTATATGAAGACATAAAAAATAAATATTGACGAGGTACTATTTAAATGAAAGCTGCATAATTAAAAATATTGAAAGTGGCTTTTCAAAATGTCATTAAAGCTAGCCATACAGAGTTTGAATTTTGACTAAGTTCTGCTGAATGGGCTAAAATTCTTGCCATGGGTTGCACTGTTGACTTGACAAAAGTTAATTTAAAAATCCACTATTTTAGGTGGAAAATTATTGGCCCAACATTGACTGCATACTAACAGGTGAACTTACAGGCATACCCCACTTTTAAGTACACAATGGGGTTTATTTACTAAAGCTGGAAAGTACAACATCAGGCTCTGCATAGAAACCAATGAGATTCTAACCCCAGCTTGTTCAATTAAGCTTTGGTAATACAACCTGGAAGCCGATTGGTTTCTATGCAGAAGTGAGCCTGATTTTGCACTTTCCAGCTTTAGTAAATAAACCCCATTGTGTACTTAAAAGTGGGGTATGATTGTACTGTTCGGGTATTTAAGAAGCCATGTGTGCTGCAGCTGTCTGAATACAACAGGCAGCAGTAGAGATTCCTCATCCATGTTGTGTAGTGCGGATGAAGGAATCTAAAAATGTATGACTGACAGAACCCATTTAAGCTTTTAGGATCTTGGTGATTGGGTTTACTCCCTAGACATCGATGAGCTTTCAGCAGGCAACATGCTTTGGATTCACTATATATTATGGCTTTGAATACCACCAGGTCTCTAGCATTAGACTGCTAAAAAAAAAAAAAAAAAAACAATATTCTGTATATATAGCCAAAACTTCTTTATTTTACAGTTTTACAGTTGTCACCAAGAAAAAAGTTGAGGATAAATCATCCAATGTGGATAATAGCTCTTCTGATTGTCAAAAAAGTGTGGGCTGTATAAACACTGTAATAACTATGCAGCATAAAATGCTGGTTACCACTGCGTGTTCAGTGTGGGATGTTCACTTCCAAGGAATTCAAGAAAAAAACAGAAAATGTTTTGGATTTGTTGCTGGTAATAATGTTGGAATTGGGTTTGCTTGAGTCATCTGAAGCTGAGGGTTTCTTTAGGTTTTGGAGCAATCCTGAAGTTTCCTAGCACATACTTTACTTGACTTTGCTGGATTTTAGCTTCAGATTTGCCCATGCATTGTCTCATTCTCTTCTGAAATACTTATTATGTATCCCCACTACTGTAGCATTGGATTTGATTATGTATTAATGTCTTGGTGCTGGCATCTAGTGGCAACTCCATGTAACCAAAACTTGTTATTTTATTTATTTTATATATGGTAATGGCATAGCCCAAACCCCCTGTATGTTGGAGATAGTTAGTTTGGCCCTAAAGCCGGCGTTTTCTCAAAAGCGCCAACTTGTCGAAATCTCCAACCAGGTCACTTCCGGTGACTCTCCAGCATCAGTAATTGGACATTTTGACAAGTTGTCTGTTTTGACACAACACCGGTAGCGTATACACTCCAGTATGCAATGAGTTGGCTGTTTTGATTGAACGGCAGCCAAGGTGGAAAAAAGTTGTCATCGCCTTGGAGGCAGCCATGTTGTAGGTTAGTAGTGGGTGAACTAACAATGTCCACTCATTATATTATCTACCAGAGTGTATACGCTGCCGCTGTTGTGTCAAAACAGCTAACTCATTGAAATGTCCAGTTACTGACAGTGGAGAGTCAGTGGAGAGTCCCCGGAAGTGACAAGGTTGGAGATCTCGGCGAGTTGACTTGTTTGACAGAACATTGGCCATAGACGGATCAAACCTTGGCCAGTACAGTAGGAACCAGCCAAATTGGGATCCGTCTACGACAGTGGTTCTCAACTCCCGTCCTCAGGACCCACTAATAGGCCAGGTTTGCAAGATAACTGAAATACATCACAGGTGATATCATTTGCTGCTCAGTGATTGCAGTATTCTAGTCTGCATCTCCCCAAGGTAATACTTGGCTTGTTAGGGGGTCCTGAGGAGTTGAGAACCACTGGTCTATGGACACTCTGGTTGTACTGAAGTTAATCCATCTGTTGACATTACTACACCCAGCCTGTCAGGTTTTTTTCATCTGATTACTGTCGGTGGCTATAGCCGCAAGCAGTGACCATTGTATTCTGATGGCTGGGAAACCTCCCACTGTAAGAATACCATAGCTCCGTGGGAGTGATTGCCCCCATCAACACATTCAGAAATTAAGCAATTGTCTTTCCTTCAACCTATTGTTGATGGAAAGACAAATTGGTCAATGTATTGCATACCTTACTCCCTTCTTAATGTTTCCTCAGTAAGCCACCAGTCTTTGTAACCGGTATAAAGCTGAGAAGATTATTGACTTTTTAAGTTTTACACTTTTTGCACTCTAAAGGATTGGTGAACATCCCATTTACTGCATTTTAACTAAAACTATATTGGATTAAATGGCTGTTTCTTTCTGGAGAGTGTCTGTCAAGGGTACTTATTAATTCTTCTTCATATCCACTGTCCAGTGATTTGGCTCTAACTCCAGCAAATACATATGTAATACGGTATTGATTCAAACCAGCTATAGTCATTTATTTAAAATGGAAGCTTGTTATTTTTGGATTTACATTTACTGTATCCAATCGCATTTTTCCCAGAGTGCCCTCGGCCAATGACACAACATTCATGGGTAAGGGCGTCTAGATCACCGCTGGTATTTGGCAAGCCGATCCCCTCTTGATAGATAAGGAATCACATCTTAATGGCTACAAGCACGCTGCTTCTACAGATATTTCATTCCGGCATTGAATCTTTAAACAATCATTTTCCTTTTTAGAGACTCTGCTACTCAATTTCACTTGGTGCTCATTAAACCATGATTGAATCATTCCTGATATATAGCCTCAATAAAGAAGGTTTTTACCAGACTCATCGGCGAAATGTTTCCTCGGAGTAAAATCACCCGAGTCTGGATGAGAGACGCTTTTATGGTCAAATCTAGCGGAATGTCGTCTCGGTACAGTCATAGTCAGGCTCTTGCAGACAGAGTGAGGGTAACAGAAGCTTACGGAAATTAACTGAGTTCTATATCAACTCTTTTTTGCCATTCGGTAAGGACAGGAAGTGATGTCGATAGCCAACATCAGCCATGGCTGTTCCTAATAGACATGAGCCAACTATTTTGCAGAATTAGATTTGCTGCTAAAACAGCAATTTCAACTTAGCTGAAGATATTTTACAAAATTACCCTTGAAGAGTGGACTCATTTAGTAAAAGGCCCTCCTCAGACCTCCTTATACTCACCTTGCCAGTGCTCCCCCACTGATCTTTCCTCATTTGCAGCAGACACTAAAATTACTAATGTTACCTGGTGTCGGATACTAGGAGGAGTGGTGACATCACTCTGTCATCTGACAGTGCTCAGACCTAGCTTGACCATAGGAGGTCACGTGCATCCCTGTACCTGGCTGACGAAGGAGGCGTGATTAAGCTTCTGAAACACGTCCCGATTGGTTCACACACCGGTTGGACTGACAGCTCCTCTCACTACTCCAGCTGGACACATAGTCTTTAGGCAGGCATCCGACTTCTGAATATACCATCATGGCCACACCGGGCAGCCTGACACCGGTCTCCCTGCGTGGATTCCAGGCTCATCTTGCTCCCCACCACAGCCGACTTTCTTCTCCACCAAGGACTACCACACAGCTCACAGCTCATTACAATCCACTGCGGACTGTCATCCTCTCCCCCTCACCTGCTTATGAGTTCCAGTTGTTTTATATGGTATTTTACTTAATAAATTGTGCTACACTATGCCGGTTTGGCGCTTTCTTCCCTTCCCTTCCTATTTTACAGATTGTGGATTTCCAAGCCAGAAATGAAAGCAGCCTTGCCAGCACCACAGTGTCAGCCATTTTCTACCAATTTACATTTTTATTCCTATACCTGCGGCAATAAGTATCTTTCAATACTTCTCTTTTAACCTGGTATATGACATTTTATCACTATAGGTGTCAGCACTGTAGTGTTTTTTGGTCATATTCCCATACCTGGAAACACCAGACATTGTCCCTGGCTGTGATGGAGGAAGGAGGGCAAGCTAAGGCAAGGGGGGTATCAGGGATTCAGGGGGTAGACATTTATTAAGCCACAAATTTGCTTAGAAAAGTTCCCCTTTATTGTGTGATATGGATTTGTTTTTAACCACTTCAGTTCCGAGCACTTTTACTTCCTTCCTGCCCAGGACAATTTTCAGCTTTCAACACTGTTGCACTTTGAAAGACAATTGAGCGGTCATGCCGCACTGTACCCAAACTAAATTTTTTAGCATTTTGTTCACAAAACTAGAGCTTTCTTTTGGTGGTATTTAATCACCACTGGGTGTTTTATTTCTTGTTAAATAAACAGAAAATACAGGTTTTTTTTGTATGCGTTTCTCTTCGTTTCTGTTTTGCAAATTTTGCAAATAGATAATTGTTCTTCATAAATTTAGCCAAAAATGCATTCTGCTACATTTCTTTGGTGAAAATAACCCACATCCGTGTATATAATTTAGTCTGTGGGAAAGTTATAGAGTCCACAAACTATGGTATACATCTGCTATTTTATCACACCTTGATCTACTGATGGCCTATTTCAATTATTGAGGCCCTAAAATGCCAGGACAGTTTAGATATCCCCCAAATGACCCCTTTTTGGAAAGTAGACAGTCCAAGGTATTTGGTAAGAGGTATGTTTTTTATTTTTAAGTAGATAAAAAAAATTCACAATTTTTTCATTTTTTACATACTGTCCCCAGTGCAGTACAGCATCATCATATAACTGGTGTGATCAGGAACACTGATTGGTAACAGTACAAAGAAGAAGAAAAAAGTAATATATTTTTTCAATAACTCGTTTTCTTTTTTTACATTTTTTTTAACACACTGTGACCAGAGCAATATAATGTTACCATAGTAACATTGTACTACTCTGGGGAAGTGATCAGGATTTTTTTTTCTTTTAATTATGTTTGCTTATAGCTATAAGCAAGTATTTTACTGAATGAAACTGATTAATTCAGTTTGTTTTGCTTTGATTAGCTGTGATTGGGCAAAGCTATTCACGTAATACAGATGGGCTGTAATGGGTCCTGTCTGTATTATGTGATCAAATCGACCAATAACAGCTAGCAACACAATTGTACAAAATAGATGGAATGAAAGGAAGCCATCCATTGTGTATAAATGTCATGTGATCTGCTGTGATTGGTCACGATGGTCACATGGTACTGGCAGAGAGCTGGTACAGCGATCAGTCATTGGCTGTGTCCTGTGGACACAGCCAGTGACAGACTATGCTGCCGCATGGCCCCGTGGCCAGGGCTTCCGGGCAAGACGTCATATAACATCCAGTCAGTATAGGAAAGCCACAACCCGGCCATCATTGTGCTATAGGCTAGAGGCGGGAAGGTGTTAAACAAAGCCATGTGATCACCATGACAGCTCTTACATGGTGACTACATGTAAACAAAGACTAGGGTTAATGTTGGAGTTAGTGCTAAAGTTAGGGTTAAGCTCCATCACTGCTACTCAATGTCTAATGTTATTTTAAAAGCTAAAGCTTGCCAAACATTAATGATTTTTTTGTTTTTGTTAAACCAGCGGGTTGAATAATAGAAAAAAAAAATGACCCGATTCCCCCATCTACATTGATTGTGTGCGGGAATAATTCACGCTGGGCTATTGTGTTATGGCATTTGGGAGACTGCTCTAAAAAGGGGTCATTTTGATGAGGCAATAACAGGTTCCAGATAGTTGAAAGACACTTCTGTAACCCTCAGAATCCATTAAAAGCTTGTTTCAACCTCAATGACCACCAAAAAATCCTTATCCTGATCTCCCCAACTACAATCCATTTTGCTGAAGGTGAAATTTTGCCAAATACTCCCAATTTTGTCGAAATTTTGGCCAAAGCGAAAAATCTTTATTTCACTCATCCCTAGTTTCTATATTTTGGATTACCTAATGTCCAGACAATCAAGCTTGCACCCGCTGATTAGGCCATCCACAGGTGTAGATGGTAGACCACGAGTTCTCCATGTTGGCGTTGATTTACTAAAGTTGTACAAAATCTGGTAAAGCTTTGCATAGAAATCAATCAGCTTCCATTTTTCTTTTTGTCAAATTTAACAGGCTGAAGTTAAAAGCTGATTGGCTACCATGCACAATTGCACCAGATCTTGCACGCTTCGGTTTTAGTACATCAACCCCTCAGTGTTCATGCCCTTACAGCATTATTATTCATCCTCAGCAAATTTCATTTTATGTATAGTGATTCTATAGAAAGGGTTGCTAAGCAATATGAAAGAAAAGGCTGACTACTCTTCATGACCTTGCACTCCTATATGGTGCAACAAATATACTATGAAGCTTTGTTCCTGAAGTTTACTCTGTGGTGACATTCAGCATCAGCACTGTAGCAGGAGGCAAATGGAGGCCACAAGATGGTATAAAGGTGTAAAATCTCATGCTAAAAAATCATCACCTTGTCTTGTGGCAAAACCAACAACACCATTGATCCTACATATAAAAACTGTTCTCAAAAGAACAAAATAAAGTTAGTGATATGCTTTCTGCCTTTATGTTCATACTAAAAGATTAAGTGCATACAGATAACTTTGTTTTTAAATTTCCTCTGCTTCACTGTAGGGAGATCGGTACTCGCATGTGCATCTCCATCCTGTCCTCTGTAACTTTTTCAGTCATAAATGTAATGGCGCGTACACACGGTCGGAATTTCCGACAACAAATGTCTGATGTGAGCTTGTTGTTGGAAATTCCGACTGTGTGTATGCTCCATCGAACATTTGCTGTCAGAATTTCCAACAACAAATGTTTGAGAGCAGGGTCTCAAATTTTCTGACAAAAAAACTTGTCGAAAATTTTGAGCGTGTGTACACAATTCCGACTCACAAAAGCCCATGCATGCTCGGAATCAAGCAGAAGAGCCGCACTGGCTATTGACCTTCCTTTTTCTCGGCTCGTCGTGCGCGTTTTATGTCACCGCGTTCTTGAAGTTCGCACCGTGTGTGTATGCAACACACGTTTGAGCCAACATCCGTCTGAAAAAAATGACGATTTTGTTGTCTGAATGTCCGATCGTGTATACGGGCATAAGACATTAGGGGTCTGTTCAGAACCCTGATATTTTACCAAAGCCCCCAAAAAGGGCAGTTAAAACATGTAAAAAAAGAAATAAATAAAAAATCTAAAAAAATAAATAAAAAATTTGAATAAAATTGAATAAAAAAATAATAATCAAAAAAAGACTTCCCATGTGATTTCCACTCTCCACTCCCTAGCTACTGCCTCTGTTTCTTTGTGTTCGAGCTTTGGGATGCACCCTAATGCAATAGACTGCGCACACCTATGGTTTAAACATCTTTAACATTACAAAACAAATCCAGTTAAATGTGACTAACAACCTAACAACCTAATGCTAGTTTCTAGTATCTGTCAGGAACTTTATTGGTGAGATTTCTGGTCTGCACACCAGCTGCGGCCAATAATATGGGTTCCCACTCTCCTTAATGGATTTTGTATCTTTTTAAAATAAAGGAAATATAAAAGGAGGAGATGAAACACACAAAGGCAGGTAGACCATAACAGAGCTGGGAATTAGATCTGGCTGTTGTGGTATCCAAGACATATAGAAAGCCAGGGGCTGACTCAGCCCACCAGCCTCCATCTTTCACTAAAATATCACATTTGTTGTGTCTGATCTTTAGCACGCTTCTGTCATAGGGAAAATATGTACTGTGGATTGTCATGGATGATCTCCTTTTGAAAATGCTTATTGATTGAATGTGTCTGGCTTTAAGTGCTTCTGAATCAGTGACCCAAAACAAGCGTGAAGCACAATGGTTGAGTGGTTATCACTTCTGTCTTGCAGCAATAGGATCCTTGGGTCCAATCCCAGCCAGGATTCTATCTGCATGGACTTTGTGTGTTCTCCCTGTGCCTGCAGTAGTTTCCTCCCACATTCCAAAGGCTTGTTGGTAGGTTAACTGGCTCCTGTCTAGATTGTCTCTTGTTGTCAGGTCACCTTGAGGCGAGGTGACAGATGCACACCGAGGGGTCAGGAGTGCACTGCAAGGTTGTGGACCCTACGGCTGACTGCTGCGGGCGGGAGACAGGTCCCACCGGGGTTAGAGCGTGAGATTCCATGGGGCGCGGAGTCTAAGAGCCAGCAGGTGTTCACCAGAGCCTCGAGTGGTGAGGATGGACTTGGCTGCAACTGGCTTCAGGTCGCGACACCCAGGGTCCCCCAGCTCACACCCACAGTAGGCAACAGGAGGATAGGGATGGTGAGGGACAAAGCCAAGGTCGGGGCCACAAGCAGACAGGAATAGTCTGGGACACGCCAAAAGGTCAGGATCACAGGCAAACAGGGATAGTCAAAGACACGCCAAAGTCGGTAACGGAACAACAGAAGAGCACACGGCAGGTAACAGGAAGCTAAACACACAATGAATACACAATGGTTGATCAGCCCTGTTGGCTTGCAGTGCACAGGTTAATATAAGGTTCCCTGATAGGGCCTAGGGTGGAGCCATGCTTAGAGGAGAGGTTATAAAAACCACAAGGTGGAAGTGGCTGGCCTCTTAGTCTGAACACATGAGGGGAGGTAAGCAAACAGGAAGATCACTGCATAACCATGACACTTGTACACTATATTTTCAAAAATAACATCTGCCTTTACGCGCACGTTAATTTTCGTTGGCATCCCAGTCTTTGCCCGTAGGGTGGAATATTAAGTTGGCCCACCCTTTGCAGCTATAACAGCTTCAACTCTTCTGGGAAGGCTGTCCACAAGGTTTAGGGGTGTGTGTATGGGAATGTTTGATCATTCTTCCAGAAGCCTTCCCAAAAGTGTTGAAGCTGTTATAGCTGCAAAGAATGGGCTAATGCAGGAGTTCATGTGCATGTAAAGGCAGGTGTCCCAATACTTTTGACAATATACGTTATGTTTGAGATAGGGAACTTACATATGTATATTTAGTAAGATTGAATACAGACACTATCCCTGTGCATTGTGTTCACTAGGAAACACGTCTAAAAGCTTTCTTTTTAATGTTTTCTACACTCCCCACTGACACCGCCAACTGTGAAAGGGTAAAGAACCTCCCACGCAGTTTAAGCTTGAACCACTTTTGATCCAACTTTACTGAGAAGAAGACGCATGTCTTCTTTAGAGACTTTAGGTTAAATTGTTTACTCCCAATGATACAGTCACCATTTAAAGACTTGTATATTGTGATCATATTTACTCATAAAGTACAACTAAACGCAAAATGTATTTTTTTTTAATAGTTTTGGACAGAGTAAAGATAGATAAGAACACCTATTAAGTTTTTTTTTTATTCCATAAATGCTTTATTGAAATAACTGCCAATATTACAGTACATTAGGCATCAATAATAGTAAGAACAGTGATGGGTAAGACAAATGTGGAGCTTACACAAAATAAATGTTGGAATTGGAAAAACAAAAAGGAGCATGTCTTATGCCTCGTACACACGATTGGATTGTTGGCCAACAAAACCGCGGAATTTTGTCCGAAGGGCGTTGGCCCAAATTTATCTTGCATACACATGGTCACACAATTGTTGGCCAACAATTACGAATGTAGAGACGTGCTAGATGTACTACATGGTTTTTAAGCTCTTTAGCGCCACCCTTTGGGCTCCTTCTGCTAATTTCGTGTTAGTAGAAATCTGAGTGTTGATTTGTGCTTTTATTTCACAGTTTTCATTTTGCACTTTTCATTTCGCACTTTTCAGTTTGTTTCTGAACAGCCTTTCGTCAACCAGCCATGTTGCGGAATCGGAGGAGTTAACGTGTTATTTATTATTTGCCTTGGAGTTATTGCTTTGACATTATTTTTTTGGTTGAATAATGATTTTGTTTGGTATATTTTCTATATTTTTGGATGCATAGAATACACTTTTTGGTTAAGTTCTATTGGCAGATAGCATGTCTAATTTTATTTGTTTTCTTTTTTTAATGCACAATAAAGAAATTGTGTAGAATAATACTTGGCTCTGTGTTTTACTTCAAATGACAGTTTGGGAGTCGGCAGTTACATTTGAAAAAATACAATGTAAAATTTACAAGGGACACCAACAGAGCTGTATCTTTGATCTTAAAAACTACGGGCTAATGGTGTTCTGGTGACTTGCCCAAATGAAAAAAAAAAAAATAATATATATATATATATATATATATAATATTATTCTTGATATCACTATAAAAAAAAAAAGCCTTTGAAAATTAGTTTGCAATAACTTCATCAGTATCACCAGCAAAGCGGCTTCATTATTATCCCACTAAAGAAGAGAATTGTGCGATGCATTTCGAGATTTCATAATTTGCCACGACACCAATGTTAATTCTCCATTACGAACGCTAGTTTACAAGACCGACTGCTTCTGTCTTGTCCTTGCTTCCAAGCATGTGTGTTCGTAATTTGGACTTTTGTCTGAAGGACTTGTGTACACACGCTCGGAAAATCCGACAACACATATTTGTCTACGGAAAATTAGAAAATCTGCTATCCAACATTTGTTGGCGGAAAGTCCAACAACAATTGTCCGATGGAGTGTACACAGCCTCTCATTGAACATTTCCCATCGGAAAGTCTGATCGTGTGTACGAGGCTTAAGACTTACTGACTGGTGAAACAGAGATTCCCCTAGTGGACATAAAAGGCATTAAAATGGATTCACAAAATAAATTAAAAAAATGGTGACAGCTGTTATATAGGCAAGGTCGCACAAAATTTTGTCTGTTCGCATTTTCTGGTGCGAACCGAACCGGGGGGGGTGTTCGGCTCATCCCTACTGGTCACAATCCCTCAACATGGGGGGGATGCTTTGGGGCAGGGGGTTTGTGGGGGTCTACTGGCAGGGGGCTTATCGGAATAACAAGAATGAGTATAGGGTACCCCTACTTATTCACCCAAAAAAGTGTCAATAAATAAAAATAAAAAAAAACATTTTTTGACATTTCCTTTATAAAAAAAAAAAAAAATGTTCCCTGATGTAGAACCATCATCGATCATGACACTTGCCAGACCCGGAAAAAGAAAAAAAAATGTTTCGCCCACGAGGAAGGCTAAACGCCAAATGTATTGCCAGCAATTTAAATGTCTTTTTTTTTTCTTTAGAAATGTCAGTTTTGCTGCAGCAGGTTCTATACACGGTACATAGGCGCCATTTTAGAGGCAGACTAAGGGAATCCCCCCGGCACTACATTTAAAGACATTTTTCATATTTATTGTTTTACTATAAGCATCATTAAAACCACTGCTCCTGTAAAAACAATCTTTTTTTAAAGCATTTTTTGCATGTCCCCCAGGGCAGTACCCAGGCCCCCATACCCTTTTTTATGGCCAATAACTTGCATATAAGCCTTCAAAATGGGGACTTTTGATTTTTCAAATTCGGGTCATATAGACTTCAATGGGGTTCGGGGATTGGATCCAAACTTTTGCAATGTTCGAGAGTTCTGCCCAACTCTAGTCAAAAGCCCTTATCCCTATACTTGTTCCAGGTCAGAGACTCAAAGAGCTAAAGTCAACCCATCTGCACGGCAACCCAAGAGCCAGCATTTTCATGAAAGACCGGTAACAGCAGCCCATATAATTGTTCATGATAGTTATAATTATCAACTGCTGAACGTCCACATGGTCTTTTCTAGTGAAAAACATCCTTTAAAGATTTTTCACTGACAAAGCCTTGTTTTTCTGAGAATTGAGGACACTAGATAATGATAGTGTCCTGCATTTAGTCTAATGTAGCTTTCAAATGTAGGAGAAGTCCATGGTGATTGTAAAACCTTTCTCTGTTGGGTATTTTATACTGACTGTAAAACATGTTGACTGTAGGAGTCGATATGCTGAAATTGGTCATTTTGCATTACAGTCTTGATGGGTCTCAAGTACAAAGCCACTTAGTTTAATGTGCACAGTGTATTTTTCAGGACTGTCCTTACGATCTGGGGCTGCATTATGCTTAAATACACGCAGAGAGGCAAAAGAGACTTTAAATGCTCGGTCCCCCTTCCCTAAAAAAAAAGCAATTTGCAGAACTAGAGATCAGTTTATTGTTGAACTTCAGAGTTCTATGAGGTCTTTGTTTTTATACCTGTCGCCCCTTGTACAAGGTCTTAGTAATTTCATTAAATGATGCCTTTTGGTTGCACTTAACTTTTATATGAAGACAGTTTAACCTTCTTTTGTAATCACAAAAAAAGTACATGGAAAAATGTGTGTTTTTCCTTTTTACACTAGATTGGAAAAATGGAGAATGGTGTAAAAGATTGGAGTAGCTTGGTATTTTTTTTAGTACAGATAAATTATATCAAACAAATCATTTACAATTTATAAAAATTTATAAGGTACATTAAAGCAAGTATAAATAATTCTCTAGGTATATATGCAAGTTATTGGCCATAAAAAAGGGTATGGGGGCCCGGGTACTGCCCTGGGGGACATGCAAAAAATGCTTTAAAAAAGATTGTTTTTACAGGAGCAGTGGTTTTAATGATGCTTATAGTAAAACAATAAATATGAAAAATTTCTTTAAATGTAGTGCTGGGGGGCGGTCCCCTTAAAAGCCCTTAAAAGCTTTCAAAACCCCAAGTTTGGCTGTTTTGAATACTGTCATTTTTTTTTAATTTGGCTCCTTTGTGTCTTTTATAAACCGTAAGTGATGTCATGAAATAGATTTCGGGTTACTAGATTCAAGACCCGATCAAAGCCAATTCCCGGTTTGTTCGGGTCTCCAGCCAGCCGTCGAACGTGGTCACTTGGGCCTCAAGAGAGCCCGGTTGAGCCATGGAAGGCAGCGGGAGGGGGGGACGTTTTTGTGTTACCCTGTTTCCCCTAAAATAAGACCTAGTGTGATTGTCGGTGATAGCTACAATAAAAGCCCTACCCCCCAAATAAGCCCTAGTTAAAGTCCTTGTAGGTCTTCTTTTCAGGGTAGGGCTTATTTTTGAGGAAACAGGGAAGGGCTTATTTGGGTGGTAGGGCTTATATTGCAGCCAACACCGACAATCAGGCTAGGTCTTATTTTAGGGGAAACTGGGTATCATTCATATTCTCTGAAAAATGGCCAAGAAATCATAAATTCAGCCAGGGTATGTAAACTTATGAGCACAGCTGTAGGCCATCCTAATCCTTCACTGAAATTCACTCCTGTAATGCTGCGTACACACGACCGGTCTTTACGTCAGAATAAACTCTGAAGTTCTTTTCCGACAGAGTTCCAACGGAGTTCCACTGAAACGGACTTGCCTACACACGATCACACCAAAGTCCGCTTGTTTAGAACGCGATGACGTACAACGGGACTAGAAAGAGGAAGTTCAATAGCCAGTAGGCAATAGCTGCCCTTGCGTCGTTTTTGGTCTGTCGGAACAGCATACAGACGAACAGTTTTCCCAATTGATTTCATCGGAAAGATTGAAAACATGTTCTATTTCTAGCTCCGTCAGAATTTTTGAAAAAAAAAAAGTCAGATGAAGCCCACACACGATCGGATCATCCGATGAAATGATTCCATCTGACCTTTTCTGCCGGAAAGTCCGGTTGTGTGTACGCGGCATAAGAGTTACTATGGGGAAAAGATGTCTCCACTGAAGGTTTATCACCAAGGCCTGTTTCCACAACAACCTCAAATTTTCAAAATCCAATTGTCATTGGGACAGAAAGTGAGGTGCAATCTTTTGAGCAGAGGCACAGACAGCAAAACAAACTTTATAGGGGAGTTAACCCCTGTAACTATGCTATCCAAAAAGCTTACATTTTTTTTTTTTTGCTGGAGCTACACTTAAAAAAATGTACCTGTTCTGACTTACAAACAGATTCAACTTAAGAACAAACCTACAGACCCTATCTTGTTTGTAACCCGGGGACCGCCTGTGTGTGTGTATGTATATATATATATGTGTGTGTGTGTGTGTGTGTGTGTGTGTGTGTGTGTGTATGTGTGTGTATGTGTGTGTATATATATATATATATATATATATATATATATATATATATATATATATATATATATGTATATACAGTATATATAGGGATGAGCTTCATGTTCACGTCGAGCATACGTTCGACTCGAACATTGGCTGTTCACCCATTCGGCGAATTCCGAACGTTATGGGCCGTTCGCGCCAAATTCGTGTGGTGCTCACAGCCCACAATGCACTGCTATGGTGCAGTGCATTGCTGGCTCATGATTGGCCAAGCATGCACTGTGACCCCGAATGCTTGGCCAATCACAGCGCCGGCAGCAAGGAGAGCCATGATTGGCCACAGGCAGGATGCCTATGGCCAATCATAGCTCAGGCTGTGTAGTACACGCCCCACACTATATAAGGCCGCCAGCGCGGTGGCCTTGTGTAGTGTGTTGGCATCTGTAGCAGTTAGTGGGTGTTCTGTGTACCTTCAACACAGTATACACCGATCGTTATCGGCCGATTTTTCGTTCTTGCTCTTCTGTAGTGGTTGTTGTCTGCGTGCCCTGACCGCAGTATATACACCGCTATATTCACCTATATAGCTAGCTATATTTCTCTTTTATAATAGAGCTTGCAGTCAGTGTTATGCTGCGTACACACGGGCGGACTGTATGACGTACTTAGTCTGGCGGAAAAGTACGCCAGACTGTCCGTCGGAATTTCCGAACGCGCTACTTGCCCACACACGGCACTTTTTGAGCGGACTAATACGGCGTACTAAGTCCGCCGTACTATCCGCCCTACTTTTGAAATGAACGGACTCGCCCACACAGGCGGAGGAAAGTCCGCTCATTTCGAGCGCGTCTCCAGGTAGGCGGGGCCCGCGAAGGAGACGTCGCTGGCCCCGCCGCCTGGTATGGACTTAAAGGGGAACCCCAACGCCGAAAAAAATCGGCGTGGGGGTCCCCCCCAAGTCCACAACAGACCCTTGTCCGAGCACGCTACCCGGCCGGCCAGGAAAGGAGGGGCGAGCGAGCGCCCCCCCTCCTGAGCCGTACCAGGCCGCGTGCCCTCAACATGGGGGGTGCCTTGGGGAAGGGGGGGCCACGCGGCCCCCCCACCCCAAAGCACCTTGTCCCCATGTTGATGAGGACAAGGGCCTCTTCCCGACAACCCTGGCCGTTGGTTGTCGGGGTCTGCGGGCGGGGGGCTTATCGGAATCCGGGAGCCCCCTTTAATAAGGGGGCCCCCGGATACCGGCCCCCCACCCTATGTGAATGAGTATGGGGTACAATGTACCCCTACCCATTCACCTGTTAAATAAAAGTACAAAAAAAAAACACAACACACGAGATAAAATACTTTATTGCACAGCTCCGGGGGTCTTCCGTCTTCGGGGGTCTTCTCGCCGAATTCCTCCGCTATCTTCTTGTAGCTCTT